>NW_028237688.1:40000-100625 GCF_017979445.1 Akebia trifoliata | reverse complement strand
GAAAAAATAAGAACAGAACAAAATTAAAAAAAAACATTTCTTTTTGAGTTTCAGATGGTGTTGAAAATTGAAGGCTATCGAACTCCCAAATTTAAAAAGAAAATTGACTTTTTTTTTTTTTTATACTTTCTTTTGGTTCAAAATTCTTAGAATTTTGTCCTTTATGACCCTGCGCGTCAAATCATATTTTTGGATACCACAAATCTATATAGTTATGATTCACTTGAAAATATGTTAAATAACAAATTAACCCTATCAATTGAATTTCATAACATAGATCACTGCTACAGGTTTGATGGGTAACAAACTTGATAAACTTAACAAATATGATAAATGTCAAAAATCCAAGGGAGTTTTTCTAATAAAAATACAACAGTTAGGTTTGTCAGGTATGTCTATTAAGATTTGAAGACTTTTGTAAACAAAAAACAAAATGATAAATTAACTTGGTGACAATCACAATTCTTTGAAGAAAAACGTTGATTTTGCCATCTAAGAAAAACAAAGAATCAAAGATTTTTGTCAGTCTTTAACCCTTAATATTTCCAAATTTTGATTCATTAATGGTTATCTAATGTTTGAGGGCCAAATACTGATATTTTTCTTCTACATGACTTAAAAGATTTGACCCTATGTAAGTCACATCTTTTTAGAGAAAGAAAAAGACTAAAAAATGCGAATTAACTACTATCACAATTCTTTGAAGAAAAATGTTAATTTTACCAATTGGTGCGGTGAAGAAATGTAGGGTATTTTAGTTTTAATTCTCACAAAGGTCGAAGATGAAAGGTTTTGGAGATAAAATCAAGGGACCTTTTTTGCTAGAGATTATATAAAGATGATTAGGTGCATTTAGGTCATTTATTTTAGTCTCTTACACAATACCTAAGTCAAAGGTGTCTTGTCTAAATCACCTTAAACAACGCGGCAGATTAACTTGATCTCATTTTTTGAAAAAAGGAAAAAATACGGGAAGACTGTGTAAACAAAATGACAAATTGACTTATTGACCATCACAAATCTTCGTAAGATTTTTTTTATTTTGCCGTGTAAGAAATGCTAAGAATCAAATCACTTAAGTAACTTGGGGTATGATAAATAATTTAAGAAATTGATGTGTAATGCCACTAACAGTTTCACTTAAATAACTTCTAAATTGAAAGAGATAATTTTGTCCTTTTATGATTGATATCTTAAAGAGATATTCGATCATCAAATCACGTTAATTGTAAGAAAAATAAATGAATATTTTTGTTATTTTCAAAATAAATTAAATCTCTTGTTAACTTCACCGTTGTTTTTACATGTATAAGGAACTCAAAGAGCTCATGTCAACTTATTGAAAACATAGGGGTCTCTCTAATATTCACCAAAACATAATGGAGTATGTCAAAATTACAGGAAAAAATAATAATAATTACGCCAATGTCTATCAATAATTTGAAGTAGAAATTTCAAAAAAAACACGGAAAGATTTTTTTTAGTGGGTTGGGGAAGATTCTTTGCTTCTTCCTTGTCACATCAGGAGAGTTAGTTGTACACGTTTTCTCTTGTACTTGTAATAAAACGTTGAATTTCAGGCTCTTCTATTTATAAATCCTCCATTGCTTCCTTAGTAATACAAGACTTGAGTTTTTTGAGACATAAAACCACCATTCCATGATGAGGTTCCTTAATTTTACGGTTGTGTTACTATTGTGCATCAAGTTCAGCTGGTGCATTGAACAAGAAAATTCTGGTTTGCATTGCTTCGAAAGCGAGATAAAAGCTCTTCTTCAGTTCAAACAAAGTCTAATAGATCCTTCAAATCGTCTCTCTTCTTGGATCGGAGAAGATTGTTGCACATGGAAAGGAATTGGCTGCGACAATAGAACCAGACACGTTGTCAAGCTTGATCTCCGGAATCCATTTCCATTTGACTGGGACCGTTATGAAGAAACTGGCTCAGACGCCATATATAGTAAGTCATGCTTGGTGGGGAGGAGTGAGGTAAATCCTTCACTTGTAGAGTTGAAACATTTGAATTACTTGGACTTAAGTTGGAACAATTTCTCTAGAATCAAAATCCCGAATTTCTTTGGATCCTTTCATGAATTAACGTATCTCAACCTCTCTGCTTCATTGTTTGTTGGAGTTGTTCCCCAAAATCTTGGAAATCTCTTGTCCTTGTGTTCTCTCGATCTTAGTACTCCCAATCCTTATTATTATGATCAGTTGAGTGTTGAGAATTTGCATTGGGTCTCTCATCTTTCTTCTCTCCAAAACCTTGACATGAGCTTTGTGAACCTTTCCAAAATCGGTGATGATTGGCCACAAGTAATCAACTTGCTTCCTTCTTTATCAGAGTTGAGTTTGTCTGGTTGCCGACTTTCTAAACTTCCTTCCACTCCTTCATCATATGTCAATTTTACGTCTCTTTCCACTCTTCATCTTTCCAACAATGATTTTCAAGGTCCAATCCCAAATTCACTTTGGAACCTGACTACTTCTCTTAAATTCCTTGATCTTTCGTACAATCATTTCAATTCTAATCTTCCCATTCTTGATGATGTCAGGAATCTATCCAACTTAGAAACATTGGATTTGTCATACAATAATCTCAATGGGCATTTGCCTGATTGGTTGGGCCAATTAAAGAATCTAAAATACCTTTCTCTTTCATTCAACTCATTTAATGGTCTGATCCCAAATTCACTTTGGAACCTGACTACTTCTCTTAAATTCCTTGATCTTTCGGAAAATCATTTCAATTCTAATCTTCCCATTCTTGATGATGTCAGGAATCTATCCAACTTAGAAACATTGGATTTGTCATACAATAAACTCAGTGGGCATTTGCCTGATTGGTTGGGCCAATTAAAGAATCTAAAATACCTTTATCTTTCATCCAACTCATTAAATGGTCTGATCCCCACATCCCTTGGGAGATTGTCAACCTTGAGTACATTATATTTGGATAGAAATCAATTGAATGGTGTTCTATCAGAGGTTCACTTTACTAAACTCTCAAAGTTAGAATATTTTTCTATCAACTACAACTCTTTGGTTTTGAATGTGGGATTTAACTGGGTTCCTCCTTTCCAACTTAAAGGCATTTATATGTCTTCTACCAAAATAGGGCCTCTGTTTCCAAAATGGCTTCGAACTCAAACGAAACTTCTCGAATTGGACATCTCGAATGTTAAAATTTCAGATTCCATACCAGATTGGTTTTCCAAGCTGACTTCCAATATATATTTATTAAATGTCTCTCATAATCAGATATATGGTAAAGTGCCCAATTTTTCAACGTCAAGTAGGGTTCATGAATTGGATTTAAGTTTCAACAAATTTGAGGGTCCCTTACCACAATTCCCTTCCAATGTAGAGATATTGGATCTCTCCAACAACTTTTTCAATGGTACTATACCCATTTCAGTATGTGCCATGAAATTCCTGCGTGCTCTTGTTCTCTCTAAAAACCATTTGTCTGGAGATCTTCCTCAATGTTGGAGTAGTGTACCAGAATTGGAGGTTATGGATTTATCATCGAACCATTTATCAGGAGTTATTCCAAACTCGATAGGTCATCTGTATTTCCTAGAGTATTTACACTTGAGCAAAAACAATTTTCATGGAAAGCTCCCCTTGGCCTTGAAAAAGTGTACAAGTTTGTTGCTTCTTGACCTTGGTGAGAATAACTTATCTGGAAAAATACCTATATGGATTGGAAATGATCTATCATTGTTAAGAATTTTAAGGCTAAGGTCAAATATGTTTGGTGGTAACATTCCTTCTCAATTATGCCATCTAACTAGTCTTCAAATAATGGACCTTGCAAGTAATAATCTATCTGGAAGCATCCCTCGTTGTTTTGGCAATTTCAGTAGCATGGTTTCTGGTCAAACAAGCGAAATAGATGATTATATCCTGTCCTCGGATTTCTTTTATGAGAACCAATTGATGGAAGTCATGAAAGGAAGAGAACTTGAATATATAAGGATACTGTCACTTGTCATCAACATGGACCTTTCAAGTAATAATTTGGTTGGAAGGATCCCCAAAGAGTTAACACACCTTGCTGGATTAATCGGTTTGAATCTATCAAACAACCACTTGTCAGGACGCATCCCTGAGAAGATTGGTGAGTTAAGATCATTGGAATCACTTGATTTCTCCAGAAACAACCTTTCAGGCACTATTCCACAAAGCATATCGAATTTACTCAGTCTAAGCCATCTAAACTTATCGTACAACAACTTGAAGGGAAAAATTCCATGGGGCAACCAGCTCCAAACGCTTGATGACCCATCCATTTACAGTGGCAATCCTGAACTCTGTGGATCTCCACTAATGAAGAAATGCCCGGGAGATGAACCAGATAATTATCCGACATTTGCTAATGGAGATGGAAAAGTGGATGGAGGAGATCAGTCCAAACTAGATTGGTTTTATGCTGGACTGGGATCAGGATTCGTGATTGGATTTTTGGGAGTTTGGAGTGTTTTATTATTCCAGAAGACTTGGAGATACGCATATTTTCGATTTCTTGAAGATATCCACGACAAGCTGTTTGTGATGATAGCGATGGGGGTAGCTCGGTTGAAGAAGAAGCTCAAGATCAATTTGGTTCAAAATTGAAAATCATACACTCCATTTGTTTTTCACTGAGGTACTCTGTCTCTCTCTCTCACACACACACATTCATAACTTGTGGTGGCTCATGTTCACTCCACTTGTTTATGTTCTTAAAAATATGCATTATGTTTAATTGCTTTATAGATTATAGTTATCTTTGGATATCATTTCACAAATTTCCTATGTACATTGGTGCTTTATGTAGAGTTTGTCATTTGGGTCTTGCTAGGTATGCTTATAGGGTTGTCAATGGATTGGATCAGACCCAAAATCCGATCTGTTCCAATAACTTTGGATTTGGATCAATGATTTAGATTCCAACAAGGTTCCGATATGTTATCTTATTTGATCTAATATGGATTGACCATGTCCCAATCCATAAAGAGCCCGATCGGATATTTATCAGATCAATTCTGGATCTGAGCCAATCCTTATCAGATTGATATCAAATTGACCCCGATCCGATCCGATCCATTGATAGCCCTAAGTATGGTTGCAAAAGTTGGTAAATTTTTTATTTTTTGTATCATGATAGATTTGTAATATAACAAAATATTGCTGAAATTCTTACGAACATTGTCAGGATTGGTGACATTCTGTCTATCGGTGAAGGCATAGAATTCATTTCTTATGATTTAATATGTGAGCCATTAGACTTCACTCCCACGGAGGATTGGTAAGTGGGCATCTCAAGGATAGTTTTCTTTTTTTCGTTTTAGAGATTTCATTGACACGCAAACTTTTACTTACAACACACCAATCCTTCGCTTGTCGTTGTTGGTGTTGTTGCAGGGGCTTGGTTGATTTCTTCTTTGGCATGGCTTCTCATTTGGGTGTTGTAGGATCTTTTTTCTATGATGATCACTCAAATGTAATAATTTCAAAGAAAATTGGGAATTTTTATGGAGTATTATAGGATGCACTATAATAAGGTGTAGTGTGATACATCAAATCATGTTCTTATGAGAATTGGTATGAAGATTTATATAAACATTAGGGTGGTTCATATAATTCCACAATTAAGAGAATCAATCCAATTCATTACTAAATCAAGATTTATTACAATTTTTTTTCACAATTAATCTGCATATATAGAAAAATGGGTAAAATTCGAAAACAAGTATACATCACATTCTAATAAATCAAGAACATAACACTGATATCATCTTATGTGATCTTATTTTTATTTCCCATAAAGGGAGATCTCTGTGTTTGGTTCAAATCTAGAGATATGGCAATAGGAATGTAGGAGTTGAACTTTGGAGTTTGTAATCAAGTTAGAACTTTTTGAGAATTAGAAAGTTTTTTTTTGTGGAACGAAAAATAGTCATCTTCTTCCTACAAAGAAGAGGGGAGAAAATTCTCTCCTTACACTTAGATTCAGTGATTCTCACAATTGTATCAATTCTCTACAAATCCCAAAATTTTACCTTATGTTTGATTTATATCACTTGGGTTGCATTGGTTGTTGGAATCAAAATTTGACATTTTTCAAGGGAATTTCTAATGAAACGAAGAACTGCATAGAGATCAAAAAGAAAACTAAAACAAAAAAAGAAGAGAATTTTTCTCCCCTTAATGATTCCAATGCCTTCCTATATTTAACTGATGAAGTGCTTTTCAATACCACATTTGGGATGATGGGAATGGCGTTTCATCCAAATTTTGCACAGAATGGCCACTTCTTTGTTTCAATTAATTACGATAAAGTCCAATCAGGACAATGTTCTGGAAAATGTTCTTGTAATTCAGATACGAATTGTGATCCTTCAGAGCTTGGTCCTGATAATGGGGTCCAAACGTGCCAATATCATAGTGTTATTGCGGAGTATAGTGCTAATGGTACCACAACTCAAGATTCCTTGGTACACATTGATACACTTTTCCATGGAATATCTGTGACAATTTTCATTAGTGGATTTAAATTTAATTCTTCCTTGATCTGTTTTTTTTTTTTGTTTTTTTTCTCAGAAAATAAGTGCCAATCCATCAGAGGTGAGAAGGATATTTACGATGGGTCTTCCATTTACGGGTCATCATGCAGGGCAGGCACTCTTTGGACCTGAAGATGGGTATTTATATTTTATGATGGGAGATGGTGGAAGCAAAGGCAATCCCTTTAATTTTTCCCAAAACAAGAATTCCTTTCTTGGAAAGATTATGAGGTTTGAAATCAACAACATACCAAGTGAGTTTTAGGACAGAACCCTCTGCATCGTGGGGTGGGTTTATTCTTATTCTTGTTGTCAAGTTTACTAAGATGCCAAGTTATGCATATTGATAAGTGTTGAGTGTATATTTTCCTCTATCATACCCCAGTTGAGACCCGAGACCCTCTTATATTCATAGTTCTCCCCCTCCAACATATCAGTCTTTCGGAGTAGTTGGTTAGTTAACATGTAAGTGAGTCTTAGGAAAAAACCCTCAGCATCGTGGGGTGGGTTTATTATTATTCTTGTTGTCAAGTTTACTAAGATGCCAAATTATGCATATTGATGAGTGTTGAGTGTATATTTTCCTCCACTCGCGGGTGTGTCATACCCCAATTAAGCCCCGAGACCCTCTTATATTCATAGTTCTCCCACTTTCCAACATATTTGTCTTTCGGAGTAGTTGGTTAGTTAACATGTTATCAGAGTACTAGGTTCGTACAGGTGACGGGTTCGATTCTTTCCACCGTTATGGGTGAGGGGGAGTGTTGAGTGTATATTTTCCTCTACTTTCGGGTATGTCATACCTCAGTTTAGCCCCGTGACCCTCTTATCTTCATAGTTCTCCCCCTCTCCAACAGATCAGTTTTTTGGAGTAGTTGGTTGGTTAACAATAAGGACACTAGTAAGGGACTTGCTTTCCAAAAATCCAAGTCACAACAGATCAGTTTTTTGGAGTAGTTGGTTGGTTGACAATAAGGACACTAGTAAGGGACTTGCTTTCCAAAAATCCAAGTCACAGATAAGGGCATGAGTATCTCAGCCATTACCTTGACGCCATCCTTTATATTTTAGCTTTTAAGCTAAGTATCCTGTTTTTTATTTGTTTTGTTTACATAATGACAAATATAGTGAAACTTGTATGTATTGCTAAGCTTTTAGACACGATAACTTTTAGGCGTTAAAAAAGTAACCGATAGTAGAATAGGAAACAAGGAAAATCTAATGTAGAAATATACTTTTAGTATCTGGTATTGTTTTCGGTATCCCAATATCATATTGGTTTCCAGTTTATTTATTTATTTGTTGATAACTATATTGCTTCCCAATTAGATACTCATAGTTTATGTATATTATTTAAGAATGTTGGACCTATGGCTCCTTCTATTTGCTTAATTTATGTTTCTTGCTAAAGCTAAAAGGATTGTTGAAAAGTATTTAATAAATTTGAAATGCTTTCATTTTATTCATTGATGAACATGATCGTTGCTTTTCAAAATTTGGAACATTTGAGCTCCAGATCTGTTTATCTATGTAAGAAAAACAACCTTGGAATAAAAATAAAATAATTATAAGGTTTAGATTGTACCAAACTCCGAGAAAATCTAAGAGCAGGTCCGTTAGGTGATAAACTAGGAGAAAAGTTGATTGCGATGATTGGGGCATGTTCAACAAAGGCTGATTACAACCCAAAGTTCTAAATGAGCGAGATGAAGGCCTAAAAGAATGTGGATTGAGATAGTAAATGAATATATGCACGCACTTTCAAGTTTCAATAACAAAATATGTGGCTTTGGACAGAATTGAATGGATGAACATGATTAGTTGAGCCAATCCCAATACTGTTATCGATTTAGTCTTGGGAAGAAAATTTTTGTGCAAAACAGTTTAGAAAGATATTTTTCTCTCTGTTGTGTGAACTTAGAAGAGTTGACCAACTGTCCACCTGTGTTGTAAAGCTGTCATTCATCTTTGTGATGCTTGTGAGGCTGGGATTCATCCCTGTGAATCCTGAATTCACGAGAACACGATAAGTTGTTCTCGCAAAACCTTGGATCCGGACAGTGAAAACAACTAGAAATGGTCCTAGACTATTTTAGACTAAAACTAGATGATTTGGGCATTCTGTAATGGAGTTTATGTATTTTTGTCTCCATGTGTTGTGCAAGCATGAACATTTATTGGATTAGGCTTGGTGGAATTGTGTATGTGTAGCCACGCATTTTTGTAATGTTGATTCTAATAAATTGTTGTAAGAAACTTGAAGTGGAATGATTTTTTTTTAATACCATTTCTAAGATGGTTATTTCTAATTTTATTTTATTTTGTCATTTATATTTCATAAACATTTTTTTTAATGTTCCATCATTGCCATGTATCTCTAGGTGCCAAAGAAGTAAATGATCTTGATCGGTGGGGAAACTATTCTATCCCAAGTGATAATCCATATTTTGAGGATAAGAAATTGCAGCCTGAAATTTGGGCCGTAGGGTTGAGAAATCCTTGGCGTTGTAGTTTTGATTCTGAAAGGCCTTCCTACTTTCTCTGCTCAGACACTGGCCAGGTTTCAAATTATTTTCTTTTGATTATCTTTGACATGTCTAAAGCCTTCTCCAAATATATTTCTTGATATGAGAAATTACAGCACAAAATTCTTTATAGGGGCGCATATTGGTCCGGTTCAAATCGAGAACCAAACCATTAGCTTTGGGTTGGGTTGGTTTGGAATAAGTAGTGATTCGGTTCTGGGTTAAGAAAATAGAGAACCGATCAATTTTGTTCGATTCTCGGTTCAAAGCTTGTATAGAACCAAATCAAAATGAGAACCGAACCCTTAATGATTTACTACTTTCAAGTGTTAGAACATCAGGACTTTTCTAATGGATAGATTATTGACTTTTTTGATGGATATGTGAATGTCTTATTATATGACGTTTCATGTACACTAACTGTTTGTTTTTTTTTTCATTAAAAATATGGTTGCTTCCAAGCAAGTTTATATGATATCGACAACCTATAGAACCAAACTGACCTTAGTTCGGTTATATGAGCAATTCGGTTCGGTTTGGTTCCAATTTGACCCCAAACCAAACGAAGTTTCACCCTTAGTTCATTATGTTAATGTTCACATGATCCCTACAAAATTGTCTATTAACAGGGCAATTGTACTTGTAACCCAAAGATCATGTCAATATGATTACTTCAATTGTCTGAGCCCCACATTAATCAAGTTATTGTGTTCTAATGTATGCTTTCCCTAAGGATTCTATTTTCCTCATTACCAATTTGTTCGATGCTTACGGTTTTTAGTCTAATAGGACAAATATGAAGAAGTCGATATCATCACTAAGAGTGGAAACTACGGATGGAACATTTACGAAGGTTACAATCTTTTCAATTCTTCAGAGCCCCCTATAGGAAATACATCTACTAATTCCATAAATGCCATCTTCCCTGTAATGGGATACAGCCACTCTGACGTAAATAAGAGCGAAGGGTCTGCCGCAATTACGGGTGGTTATTTCTATCACTCCATGACTGATCCATGCATGTATGGAAGGTGAGTTGAGCCCTTTATGTCCATCTAATGGTGATTGTATAGTCTTGAATAAACTTGTTATTGATCCTTTTAATATATGGATTTCTAGATACTTGTATGCAGATTTGTACGCTCGTTCTCTATGGGCAGCTAATGAGAATCAGGAAACCAGTGGGAACTTCACTACTACTATGATTCCTTTCAGTTGCGCTCCTGACTCACCGATCCAATGTGACTCGTTAGCGGGAAGTCCTCTCCCTTCTCTTGGATACATATTCTCGTTCGGGGAGGATAACAGGAAATATATTTTTCTTTTAACTAGTAGTGGTGTATACAGAGTGGCTCATCCAAGTCGTTGTCATTACACGTGTTCTAAGGAAAATGTTACGGATCTTAGGAGCCCTGGTCCTGGCTCTTCCCCTTCATCGGGGAATCGATTGGTGGGCTTGCAAAAGGAGCTTGTGTTGATGTTCTTTTCTTCCCTTTTGGTTTTAAAGGTTGTCTTTTTTTCTCTAGAGAGGAGATAGTGTCATAGCAGTTGATGTATTGTTTGGTTGAGGTGTCTCAAATATTTTGTTAGTTGGAGTCTTTCAAATAGTTCTTACACCGTTGGATCATTTACATGTGATATGATCTTAGGCATCCGTATCACCAATGCAAATCTATACGAAAGGGGGGGATCTCATTTGTAATTAAGTTTGAAGAGTGACTTGGGCTAAATTGGGTATTAGCTTGAGCGTGAGACATGGGCGTTATTTCCTCGAACATCGCCTCATATTAATGAACTAATCCTGTTTCAATTAGTACAATCTGGGAAGTTGTCTTAGATGAAGAGAGGAAGGATCACTTCCAAAGACTTAAGTGGGGACATTAGCAAGCATCAAAGTCATTTTTCTTACCTAAATACTCCAAAAAAGCAAGCTTATAAAAATTTTATTTACAAAACTTCCATTGCTCAAGGAAGACATTTAGGCCATTTATGTTAATATCTTAGAGTTAAGACCTAGGTCAAGGGGCATGTTGGCAGTTAGAGAAGACGGGGTATCTCTAATATCAACCAAAATGTGGAGAGGCATGTCTAAATCACCTTTGGTGACTTGGATGAAATTAGGGCTATTTTTTTTTTCTTCGTTTTGTTTAATTTAGATTATAGAATTTCTATTGCCACACCAACTTTTACTTATGAAATAATAATTAATGAAATTATACACCAACACCACACCTCAAATAAGATTAAAGAGACACCAATATTGCTTATTTGATTTGCAGTAAAATATGCCTGAAATCAACCTTACATGGGAATCGAAACTACCTCCTCTCACCTCTTTTGGAACCAAAACAATGGGTCTCAAACTCATTGAAATCTCCAATTTCTTTGATATTTTAGCATTTAATATTTTGAAGTCTTTTTTGTAATTTAGAATTTTAACTAATGTGAGATTAGGGGCGGAGCCAGGATTTTCTTCCGGAGGGTATACCGTTAATGGTAAGATTGAAGAGCTTCAAGATAACTGATTTGGGGGAGAAAATTCTAGAGTTTTTTTTTTTTTTTTTTTTCTTTGTTAGAGGTTGAAAAAAGGGCATTCTAGTCATTTCCTGGTACTCTATGAGAGAAGACTGAAATCAATGTAGACAATGTCATCAGTTTAAAACATAGAATATTTCAAATAGTTACCAAAAGAAAAATGCTGGAATGAGTATTTACTGCGATTCTCACAAATCTTATGTGGGATGTTCACATAACCATAGATGTTTTTTCTCGTGATACGAGTAAAAATCATTTACGATTATGTATGCATATCCACGTCAAAATTGTGAGGGTAGTAGTGTTAGACTGGTGATGTGGTTATCCATATGAGTAAAATAACCCTCAGTAAAGATTAAAATCTTACTACATTAGTAAGACAAGGGTTTTGTTATTTCAATTAAAAATGCCTCTGGTTGGATTTGAATTTAAGTCATGAAAAAGATAAGGATTGTAAAAAAAATTAAGATGAATAGACTGCTGCAAAAAATTTCCAAACAATCCAGATGTGCGTTTACTATGCGTCAATAATATGCCCGTCAAACAAAATAGTACTTAGTGCCACGTTGCTAGTTTATCCTCTTTTTGATTTCCATCCCTATTATTTGAATTATGTCCACTAAAGCTGTTATCTTTTCTTTTTTTTTTTTTTTCCCCCTACCTTGAGAGTGGCACTCCAACTTTTACTTATAAAACTTTAATTAACAGTAAAGAATTTTCCTCAAAACATGCATAACTTTTGCTCAAATTCCAATTTCAATATGCTGCTCATTTCAAACCCAGATCATAAGCATCAACGACCAATAACAATTAAACCCAATTCCTTCTAATAGATTATGAAAACATACCCACATCAAAACTTGGATAAAACCCCAAAAATAGAAATCAAAAGAACATAAAATCAAGAACTAATCCAAAATGGAAGATACCCATTAACCAACCTGGCTTATAAAACACCGACAACCCAAAATCGGTGGCTTTAAGCGCCGCATCTTCACCGACACTAGCAAACAAGAAATTCTCAGGCTTGAGATCTCTATGCATGACCCCAAGAGAGTGACAAGCCTCAACAACCCCAACAATAGTCTTGATGAGTTGTGCAGCTTTCCTCTCTGTATAATGGCCCTTTTGAACAATTCGATCGAAAAGCTCACCACCCGCGCAGAGCTCCATAACCAAATGAACAAACACAGAGTCCTCATAAGTGCCTTTGATCCTCACCACATTTGGGTGCTCAGATAAATGGTGCATTATTTGGATCTCTCTCCACACATCTTCATAGTCTTCTTTGCAAAGAAGTTTCCTTTTTGGGATGGATTTGCACGCATATTGGTCACCTGTGGACTTCTCTGTGCAGAGATATGTGGTGCCAAACTGACCTTGCCCTAGTTTTTTGTTTATTAGGTAGAACTCTCTTAGGCTTTGGGTCTGATATGGAAGAACTGAGGAGGGTTTTGAAGTTGAAGTTGAAGTCGAAGCTGATTTCTTCATGTGTGTGTGTGCGTGTGTTTTCTGAGAGATTGAAATAAATAAATAATGGTTTAACAGAAGAAGTTCTTCGTAGAATCAATTGGCTAAATAAGAATATATTTAGTTTGTAGTTTGGAGTTTATCGTTCAACGGCTCTACCAACTGACACTGTGGGTCCCACAGTCCCACCCAGATGAGTATTGAGTGCGTTTGACAATGGTCTTGTGTCATGGACCACTGTAGTCATTGAGTGTGCTTGACCATGGTTCCATATGTCATGGACGACTGTTTTTCTATAAAACTATACCCATGGAGACGTACGTTGCAAGGCTTGGATCACTCCCACCCCCACGTGGTTTCTTCTTTAATGGCTGCTCCTTTTGGTGTAGCACATGCATGCAAAAGAGGCGTCTGGATTTTGGGCCCACAATTTATAATTATTTATTCATCTTTTAATCATCCAAAATGATGTTTGTTCTTCGGATGCGATGCTCGTCATCTAATGAGCATCTAATACCAAAATCTACGAATGGATTAACATTAATTACCCTCTGTCCTCTAATTGAATAGATTAAAATCAATTAAGATTCTACCGCACCAACTTTTACTAACGCCACCCCAAATGTATGGTAATTCTTTGATGATAGGTTGAAAGTGAGGGTATCTAAGTTATTTTTTGTTAGTCAATAAAGTAAGAACAAAGTCAAAAAAGGGCACACCCCGTTAGTTTGAAAACACACGGATTTCCAATATCCACTAATTTTTGGTAGAGGGGGGTCTTAATTATTAAAAAAATGGGGCAGTATGGTTAAAATGACATAAATACCCTTATCTTTGGCATCTATCGGTTTTAGTTTCTTTCAGGAAATGGGTCATCTTCAAGCTGTTAATCTCTTCAGTAAACTATTTTTAACTTATTCAATCTTCAATGTCTTATGTTGTTATTAATAAATACCACTATTTTTGGTTTTGGATCTTCCAAATCATTACCACAGGAGATTCAGATAGATTTTTTTTCTCAATCCTTCAATAAAAAGATTCCTTCTCTTCATAAAAAGAATAGAAAGTAGAATCAATAAAGATTTTGTTTTCCGTAAATTTTATTGGAGAAAATGGATCAACTTCAAGTTGTTAATCTTCAAAGTTCAAACGATTACCCTCTTCGGGAAAACTAACTCTAATGTATTTGACCTATCTCATCTTAACTTCAATGTACTTTGTTAGAAATCCTAGATTTTTCTATCCAAAACTCTATCATTCTATTTCTCCAAAATCCTATCTTGTTCTTGAAGGTCAGTTGTTGGTGAGATAGCCTCTTGAGACTGAAAATAGTAGTAAAAAAAACTTTAACAAAGGTCGAAGATGATGAAAGATTTTGGAGAGAAAATTGAAGATGGTAGTAAAAAATATTTTAAATGAAGTTGAAGGTGAAAGATTTTGGAGAGAAAATCAAGGGATTTTCTACTAGAGGTTAAAGATGATCTCACATGCATTTACGTCATTTATTTTAGACTTATACAAAATACCTATGTCAAGGTGGCATGTCTAAATCAGTGTTTCAAAAATCAGACCGACGGTTTGACCCGGTCCAATCGGATTTATTTACATTATTGATTTGATTTATTAAAAATCAGAAATCACTTAAGAATCATCAATTTTGATAGTGTACCGGTTTAACCGGTAAGATCAACGGTTTATTTTTTACGCATTTGTTCTTAAATTTGAAAATAAAATACTGGTTAAAAGTTAAAAAACTAGTCAAACCATGTATGAGTAATTGTTTGCTTACATCCCAACACCTATTTGACATGTGGTGCTGATGACGTAAGTAATAAGAGATAAATTTATCTCTCTTGCCCGCAGATTCACTATTTAGAAATCTTAAATTTTAGATTTCAAATCTTTAAAAGTATTGTGGAATCCACATAGATTATTATATTGGCAATCAAACACTACAACCTTCTAGATTTCATGAAAAAACTAATGTTGAAAATGGACGGCTGCTGAGCACTCAAATTTAAAATTAAAATACAACGGTCAAAAATAACTTTTTTTTTTTTTGTTTTGAAATTCATATAATTTCATCTTCTAATTTCATTTTTTTTACTATGGGTAGGAGAGAAAAATTCTCTTATTATTGCTTATGTCATCAACGTCACACGTGATTTTAAAACTCAATTTCGCGTCTCGTCTCGTCTCATCCAAGCTCGATATCGGGTTGTCTCGAACGAGTTTTTCTATACGTTTGAGACATCTCGTTCAAAATATCAAAAAATTGAACGTGAGTCCTAAATCTCGATCAAAAAAGTAACTTTGTGAACTAGTCTCATTCAACTCTGATACCGAGTTAACTCGATGATACGTCTCAGTCTCGGACGAGTTTTAAAACCATGGTGTCACATGTCAAAACAGTGTTGGTTTGTGAGGAAAAAATCAATCCACCACGTACACGTAATCATCCCATTTTTTCAGGGATATTGGTTTTCATAGAAATATTACAACTATGAAATAAGAAAAAGACTTTCCTTACTAGCTAAGTAAGATTATAAATCTTACTAAGTTGGACTTACAATGATAAAACACGTTCCTTTATTGTATTTTGTTTTCAAATTATATATAGAGTCCAGCTGGAGAACATTGAAATTGACATTGGTGTGCACAGAACCCTAGATACTTCTCACTCGTATCTCGATGAAATAATCTATGTTTGTGTAGATACAATTTCAATGTTACTTCAACATTGAGTTTGAAATTCAGGACTCTTAATTTATTTTATTTCTTATTCTTTGGTTATGTTCTATTTGTACACGTTTTCTCTTTGGTAAGATGGCTTTCAATCTCGGTTTGACCTCTCGTCTCGTCCATAGACGAAATCGAGTTGTCTCGAACGAGTCAACTCATCTCATATGAGATAATCAATTAAACTCGGTTAACATGGATTAATTTACATATATTTAAATTAAAATAATTATAATTTTGTAATAAAATAACACAAAAGTAAGAAATGTTAAGTTATAAAGTGATATGAATATTTATATAATAAATATTTAAAATCTAAAAGAAATTAATTATCTATAAAATCCTAGTTGACTCATCCGAGTTTATTGACTCGGACGAGATTGAAAAGCATACTCGGTAATGAAAACGCGGATTTCAGTGCGTTTGCGCTGAAAATTTGAGTTTTGATCGGAATTACCGTTTGTTACAAATTTGCGTTTCTAACCTCATTTCTCTTCTTCTCTTCTGTCGCCATTAACAGAACCGCACACAGCAGCTTAAACAAATGTTCTTAAAATGGATTCAACAACAGCAAAAACCCTAATCAAAGAACCCAAACGCGCCCTCGATTCTCCTTCTAAATCATCTCTATCAAAACCCTCGAAGATCGCAAGAACAGAGGACCAAAAGAAGACAAAGAGCTTGAGAATCCTCAAATAATGAACCAAAATCCTAGAGTTCAAAGGTACTTAGTTGCAATAGAGTAAATTGGCACTCGATTCTATGGTTCGCAGTAGAAACGCAATTGCAGAACCGTCGTTGGGGTTCTTGAGGTAAAAAAAATAAAAGATTATTTAGTTTTTTTTGTTTTACTTATTAATAATTCTGGAACGACACCCCAGAACTCTTCACTATAGTGAAGGGTGACGTAGCATATCCAGACCGCCATCTGATGTAGAACCCTTCGTGAAAATAAATTTTTTTTTTTTGGTTTTTTTTTTGCAGTATAGGATTAGGAGTAATTAGTTTTTTATTTTACATTTTTTTTTTTAATGCCACGTGGTGGACTGTTATTGGAGTAAACCTTGTCACATAAGGACTTGCTAAGAGGCAAAATCATAGACTCCTCTTGAGTTCTGTAAACTCAGCTGCCATGTGGAAATAAACCATCCTATTCCATTGAAGAGGTCCTGGTCCGGATTGTCACTCCAAAAAATATTTTTTTCTCATTTTTGGAGTAAAATTTTTGGAATTTGAAAATTTGAATATCATTATGTATTATTGTTTGTGGTAATAGTGAATTCTTTATGTTTCTCATGTATAAGAGGCTTTCCATAAATTTATCGGCCAACCCGTTTCGATCTTTTGCTTGAGTCGAACTGGAAGTTCATCTTTTGCTCAAAACCAAAAGCATTGATTTAGATAATGTTTTCATGTGGATTCACATATAAAAATTTGACACCTAAGTTGGGTAGATAATTTTTTAAAGAATTATAAATATTTTAAAATTAAAATAATTATTTTATAAAATTTTAATATAAATTTATTATATTTATATATATTTAATATAATTATATATTTATAAGGGTATTCTAGTAATTTTTTATGCATTTTGGGTGTACTATCAACCTTAAGGTTATTTTAATCATTTTACCCTAATACATTAGATTTCAGAAGCGATATCAAACAATAATTATCAGATTCTGATAAACAGCACAATACTTTTACAAAATTCTATCAAACGGCTTTTCAATATTTCAGTTTCTGACAGCAGATTCAAGTAACTATCAAACGGGTAATTTCAGTCCTAATGATTTTAAAACTCGGTTTCCCGTCTCATCTCGTCCATGGTGGGTACTAAGTCGTCTTGAATGAGTTTACCGATTCGTTACCTACAGGAAAATAAACTTTTAGCGACATTGCATAGCGATGGTCTTGTCCCTGACCGTCGTTGTATATTTGGATTCTTCCAACGAATATAGATTTTTTTTCTATATATAAATCTTCCATTGCTTCTTGTTTAATACAAAACTTGATTTTGAAAAATAAAACCATCATTGAATGATGAGATTCCTTAGTGTTATGGTTGTGTTAACTATTGTTCATCGGGTTCGGTTGGTGTAGCGAAGAAGAAGATTCGAATGTGCATTGCTTCAAAAGTGAGAGAAAAGCTCTTCTCCAGTTGAAACAAAGTCTCATAGATCTTTCAAATTGACTCTCTTGTTGGATCGGAGAAGATGGTTGCACATGAAGAGGAATTGTTGCATAAAAATATCTTTTACATTATTATCTTCAAAACTTAGTATTGTCGTAATTAATGAAATTATAAATAATATTTATCATAAGAGATTACGAAATTTCTAATAAAACTTTTGATATTACTTTGGATAATGCAAAAAATAATGATGTAATTGTATTTTTATATAAATTTATAGAAGGTTACATGTGTATAATGTACCATCAGAGGTTAGTTGAGATGGCAAGGGTGACTGGGTTTGCTCCTTAGGTCATACCTTCGAATCTCTATATATCCCTCCACATAAAATTAGTTATATTTAACCGTTGAACATGTACTAGGGTTGTTGGTATATGCGGCTTCACAAAGAAAAAAAAAACATATGTATAATGTATACTTTATATGAGTTTATATAAGTTTACCCGAACTCGAACTCGAACTCAAATCCGAAATCAGAATTAAAATCAAAACTAAAATTTAAGTGAACAAAAAATTCAAAATTCAAAATTTTGAATTTTTGAGTTACTCAAACCAAACCTAGAACCGATTTTAAACTCGAAATT
The DNA here is from genome assembly GCF_017979445.1 of Akebia trifoliata. Taxonomy (NCBI): domain Eukaryota; kingdom Viridiplantae; phylum Streptophyta; class Magnoliopsida; order Ranunculales; family Lardizabalaceae; genus Akebia; species Akebia trifoliata. Next base: position 82,027 of record NW_028237688.1, on the reverse strand, counting down.
TTCAATTCGATTTTGGGTATTGAGGTTTGATAAAAATCCGAAATACTTTATTTCGCACTACAAAATTTTAGGCTTTTAGCGGGGGTCAAAAACCGTTGCAAATACCAAAAAACCGCCGCTATTATTAATAGTGATGGCCACGTGTACCGCCACTATAGGTGGTGTAGCTAAGGGCCATATGAAGCCCTATAGTGGCGGTCAAAAACCGCCGCTAATTGATGTATTACCGTCGCTATAGGTATAATGAGACCTATAGTGACGGTCAAAAACCGCCGCTAATTGAAATTATTACTGTCGCTATAAATATAAATGAGATCTATGTTGACGGTCACAAACTGCCGCTAATTGATTATATTACCGTCACTATAGATATAAATAAGACCTATAGTGACAGGAGTGACCGCCGCTAATTAATTTTTTACCATAACTATAAATACGATTTTAAATGCTTATAGTGGGGTTAATAGCCGTCGCTAATAAGATATTTTTTAATTTTAAAATTATTTATAATTAAATACCTATTTTTATACAACCTATTAATTAAACACAATTACTTAGTAAATCAAATTAGTTAAGAGACAAGTATAACAAAATAATAAGTCGATTGAATTAATAGTCAATGCTTATGAATTCATGTTTGATGCTTACAAATCCAATGCTTATAAATCCATGTTTGTCACTCAAAAAATAAAAACTATTTATTATGGTGGTTGTTGTTGACACCAATCATTGTCGGGTTGATTGTGCTGCTCATCAACCTGCACTTCATATACATTAATCAAATTAGTCATATCAATCAATATTTATTTATTAATAAAATATTTTAAAACATAACATATTCAATTATCAATGAGAATTGTGAGAATTTACCTTTCTCATTAGAGTAATGATCAATTCCTTAAGTCTTTCCACCTCAGCATCTCTCACAATCTGTTGTTGCTCCAAAGACTCTAGTTTCTCCTTTAGTCTAAGTACCTCAGCATCTCTCACAATCTGTTGTTGCATGAACACTTTAGTCTTTTTCTGTCTAAGCTGAACTTGTAGCTATTCTCAGTAAAACAGAGAACATTTGTTTGTTCATGCAAGATTAGTTTTTGTTGAAATATTTATGGTTTCTTGATTTCTAGGTGATCTCAGGGAATGAGAATATTTGTGATCATTCAGAAGATTACGGATATTGGATTTTTCTTTCTTTGTAAGGAGACACTACTGGATTGTGTGTTTAATTAGACTGTTTGAGATTTAAGATCTTTTTTTTTTTCTTCTTTTGTTAACGGGGGTACACGATCATATGCCAAAAAATGTTATCATATGTTGTGTAATGAGAAAGAAACCCAAAAAAAGAAAATACATAAACTTAAATACATAGTTTAGCCCCAATGACACAAAATAGAAAAGATGCTATTTATCTCTGACCTCAACTTCTTAAAATCATCATAGGTCAAAAGAATCAATAATGATAACGCCTATAAATTTAAGCAACTTACAGCCAAAACAAGGAAAGGGATGACTTCCATTATAATCAATGTAGATTTTACTCCGATGGCACTGATAAATCCAACGGATCCAAGTACAGAGAGCATAACCACCAGAACTCCAGAAAGACCAAGCAGTACCTATAATCCAGCGATCAGCACAGAACAATAAGTGCATAAGATCAAAGAATGATATGAAAGTGCTATAAAAGTACCCATTTGGCAGCAAAGATGACAGGTCAAATAAAGGAATACAAAAAAAGGGAAACTAAAATTAATTTATTTAAGTGCATAATTAATGAAAAAGAGTTCAACTGATAAAATCATACCTTTGATGAAATATAGAACGAAGATGAATGAGGTGCATCTCCCAAAGTCAGAGATATGTAAGCAAATATTACAATATAGCTGATCTGAATTCAAGTGGAAAAGAATAATATCCAGTTAAAAAGAAATCCCTTGTCAGAATGAAAGCAGTGTCATGAAACAATCATGAGTTTTATCCCAACTACTGTGGTTGGCTAAGCAAACCATGTTCCACCTTTAAGTATTATAACAAAGAGAAATGCCAGTAACAAATGCATTAAAGGCATTAACCCCAGGAAAGAGCACACACACTCGCACGCGCATGCACACATAAAACACACACACACACACAAATATTATTTTTTCTAGCCTTTTTCAGGGTTGAATGTGGTAAATGCCTGATGTTTCCTATTATTCCTCCATAGAAAAAATATGGGAAGGAAAAAATCATCAGGGCAGATTGCATGATGTAAAAACAGGAAGATATTATACAAGTTTTGAGAAAATTCCGCAACCATGCCAAACTGAATGAATATAAATATAAGATGGAAAGTCACTAACCAGTCTGACCCTTGGCAAAAGTATATCCTTTTGAGCTGGCGTAAGTACGAGGATTTGGTAACTGGTAGTTCCTCAGGTACTCTTTGTGCCCCTGTTGTTACCAATATAGAGCATTAACATAAATATATATCAGTCCTTTCATAAATTTGTTTATTTTATTGATAGGTAAAATTCCTTTCTTAAATTGCAGATCATTTTTTGTTAATAGTTGACATTGGTGGGTCTTTTACTTTGGGAATTGAATCTAACTTGAGCCCTTTACTAGTCCTTAAGTAGTGATGTGTCTACATTCCAAACTTGATATGTCAATGTGTTGTCACTACTAGATCATGGGATGTCATCTAGAATTACAAGTATCGGTATTCTATCTGAAAGTTATTCACAAGTACCAAAATTTGAACTCATTTCATCTGATGGAAGTAACAAGCATCTACCGTTTTTTGGATTGATGACACAATTTTATTGAACGAGGAAAAGATGATACAAGGAATCATTCCAAAAGGAGAAAAAGCAGATACTAGAGGGGGAAATGACCAAAATGAGAGCAAATAGCTATTTCAGAAATGAAATTTCCCCAGTTACCTACAAATCTTCCCACCCTACTACAAAAAGTTTCGTTAGGATTTAGAGTTGCATAAGCTTTGATTAAGAGTTTTCTAACTGGCAGCATCACTTTTGCACATAAACAAGTGATGAATGAGTGTAGATATCATCATGAATCACCTGGAGATGGCTACAGTGTGTTAGTTGAGCATTGACAGATATGATCACATAGTTTCCTTCTGAAATTAAAATAAATTGTTGAATGAAACTATTTGAAAGATTGCCTTAGATGCTTCTCTTCTTCAGAATATATGAATTGTATTATGCAAAATGCATCATCATCAAAACCTTATTCCAAAAATATGGGGTTGGCTAAATTGAGTGCAATGGTATTACATATATTTATCCTATAGAGCTATAAAGCAGGTACCTAGAATTTCCTGAAGACTTTGCACCAAAAGAACATAAAACCTATAACATTGATGATGATTTCTTGAAGAGAGAGCCTCCTTGCTTTACTCCCATCCCTCACCATTCTCCTCTCTTAGTAGACATCACTCTCCTCCAATTATGATTTGAGTCAAACTGTCACAACCACCTACCAAGAAGAGTTGAATTCATGATTTGAGTTGAATTCATTCTGGTTAGAAAACAATGAAAAAAGAAGAAGATAAGAGCTTTTGATCAACTAACAAAAGATAAGAGCTTCTGTTGTATTTGTGCTAACATATGGTTTTTTCTGCTTTTAGTTCACATTCATATTGTTTGCCCAAATTTGTACTTATTAGAAGTGATTAGTTCTGTTTTCATGTCATGATAAAATTGCTTAAAAATGCTTCTACAGGTGACTATGTACTTTATGGAACTTGCCACTCCAAACACTGAAGAAGCAATTAAACTTGTTGATAAAGTTGGAGGATTTGCGTGGTTGATTCATAAGTATGAGATAGATGGAGCCTCTGCCATAAAGCTGGACCTATCACTGGATACTCCAGTAATTATTGTTCCTCAGAATTCAATGAGTAATGAGTATGTATTTCTTCATATCAGTCCTTATTTTCTGCACATTCATTCACCCTAGATTCCTCTTCTGTTCAAACTCTATGCACAGTGTATTGCTCTAGGTTTCTCTTTTTGTTGGTATATTCTATTGTAGAACGACGCATATGTCAAGACTTTTAATCTAGTAAATGTATACTATAAATTTGGGTGCCTACCATGGAATTAGCCAAGTGAGTGGTCCCTATAGCTATTTTGGATAGGTAAATGCAATTTTATTAAACTTGGTTGAGGTGACCAATAAGGAACTTCCTGATGCAGATTACAAACTAAAAACTACATACTAGAAAACCGATCTCATCTCCCCGTGAAGTCATAAAAAAAGACTCCATGAAACTACCCAAAGACTTTACACCAAGAAAAAAGAAAACCTTTTATAGACACTGACATATCCTGCAAAGAAGCTTCCTTCTCATCAACACGCGCTGATTCCTACCCCAACATACTGCTAACAGAGCAAGGGACCACCAAATCTGCTTCGCTCCCTTAAAGGCTGCACCTAAGGTTAGCCACTAGTCAAAAAAGTCTCTCATTGATTGTGGAATGCACCCCACCACACCAAAGATGCCTAAAAAATACCCTCAAATCTCCATCGCCAATGGACAATGAAGCAGAAGGTGATTTACAGACTCCCCATCATGCCTACACGTGAAACTGAGATTGGGGGAGCAAAAATCCCTTCAAATAAGGTGATCCAAAGTGAGCATGCTATCCCAAGCTGCTGTCCAAATGAAAAATGCAATCTTAGAGGGCACCTTAGGTCCCCAAATTGCCTTCGTAGCCTATAGAATGTGACCCTGAAAGTTTCTAGCAATACATTACCCACCTGCAATAAATGCAGCTTCCATCTGATATAGCCTGTCCCATTCAGGTTTTCTAAATTTAATGTATTAGACACGGATAAATCTATGCCTTTGTTAGACAGTTCATAATCAAGACTACAATTTAAAAGGCTAAAGTATCTAAATACTCCATAGTCTATTAAGCAATCGAATGCAAGCTCTACTTTTGGATGTAAGGTATCAGAATAATCTACAGTTAGAAATAAGGTGGAACATAAGGGCAGTGTGCAGCCAATGGAATAGCTACACATGGCACATATGCAGCAGGTGGCACTGAGGATCATACAACAAGTTATTCCTGTAGCCCAAACTTGAACCATTTTATCCTTTCAGCAAAATCAGGAAGTTATATCAGGCCAATCAGAAAAGTTTATGAATCATGTAATGGGTGAGTCAATTCTACACTTAAGGGATCTCCTATGTGCACCTTCAAATGATCAGTCTTTCTAATGAAGGACCTCCAATGATGGGTCTCACAGCCGCATGTGCACCTATTTATGGTGATGTTGTTGGTAGACTGCGATCACCAATCCACTAGACATATACCAAGCTACATGAAACAAATGTTGTGTTAAGGAAGCACTTTACATTGCTGTTTTCTGGGTGAATTTCGTCTACAATCAGAGACCATTAGACGATACCTAGTTCTGTCCATCCCATGAGAATTGAATTAATCTTAACATAGTCAAACCATTATATAAACAGGGTTAGCCACATGAATTGTCTATGATTTCTCAGTCTAGAGAACTGAGAAGAAATAAAAGAAAGAATCTTAACAAGCTAAAGTATATAATACCTGCCGGTATAGTGGTGACTGAAATTTCTTTGTTTGCAGCTTTTGTAGGTTTTCTTCAACCTTTCCAATGGTCACTTGCAATGTTTCTCTCTCTAACAAGACAAACCAGATTCAAAACGAAATAGGCTTTTAAACCCCAAAACACTCTTATATAGGTGTGAACTCAAAACCAAAAACAAAACTACAACAAAGAAGTTAGAAAGAACAATTGAAACAAGACTTGCAAGTGAAGCAAAATAAAATAGATCCCAAGAGCTCAAATCAGATCCCTAGACAAAAAAAAAACAACAAACCACATGCCTTATTCAATTTAATTTTGCACTAGACACATAAATTGAAGATACTCAAATGAAGAAACTTCATACTCAAATCTCGAAACACCTCAAAAACTACTCCAATAAAGATCATATTAACATCACTTACAAGTGAAGTAAGGGTTCCTTGTGAACCCAACACCTTAATCAAGAGTCTAATATTTCATTTTTTTTTTCTAAAAAAAAGGCTCTTTTCCAAATCAAAGATAATACCCAAACCTCACTATCTCATTATATTTTCTTTTCATTAACAAAGGACAGAACTAGAGAAAGAAAGATAATCAAAACAAGAACAAAACAGAACACACACCATTACTTCCCTCATAAAAAAAAGAATGTTTTTTAATGACTTTGTTTGTATTAAATAGTAGGTCAGTCAATGGACACTTGAAAATCCGAATCCAATTCAAATTTGTATTCAAAATTTTGGATATTATCCAAAAATTCTAGACATCAAATTCAAATTAATTTAGTGTTTGCTCATAGATATATGAATAAACACTAGTTTAGAACAAATCCTGTATGAACAAATGAAACAAAATCTGAAATGAAGTAACAAAACAAAAAATTTGCTTACAGAATGAGAATATTTGGGTGAAATGAAGTAATATTTGGGTTGATTTAAAACTATAAATCAAGAAACATCGAGTCACAAATGCTAAAATCCCTCATAATCGAACCAAAAAAAAAAAACTCTCAAATCAATTATACAGAATCTGGAGTTTCAGGATTGTACCTACTAATTGAGTAATCTTGTTTATCTGGATCTCTAAAACCAGCAAATTTTGCTCAGATTCAAGCAATCTCTGTTGAAAATCTCCCCCAAATATCGTACATAGATGAAGGACAAAAGCTTAATTCTAAACCATAAATCCATCGAATTCGATGGGAGAAAGAAACCCTAAAAATCTTATAAGAATCATACCTCGTTCGGCCGAGCTCAAAGAGCTACGAAATCTGCGATTTGGATTCTCCAAACTTCAGAGAATGTGAAAATCTGCAACATTAAGATATCGAGAGAGAGAGAGAGAGAGAGACCTGTTAGAAGGGGAGTTTCCGCCATTAAATCAAAACCCTAACTATAAAGGAGATGAGAAGAGATTGCTACAGAGAGAGAGAGAGAGAGAGAGAGAGAGAGAGTATCTTCACGAAATTTCGTTGATAGGGAGAGAGTGTTTGTACGAAAATCCGTTAGTTTTTGCGCGCAGGTTTTAATTTTTAATACCCTTTATCATAAAAACGTATTACTCTGGCCGTCGGAAAAATGTGTCGCTAAAAGCTTGCATTTTTGTAGTGTCGATTTAGTGATACCCGAACCCCACCCAAAAATTCAGTTCGACCCGAATATGCATCCTTAGATCCATGTCAGTAAATTCAAATTGATGGGGTTAATTTGTTACTTAACATACCTTGGAGTGGATCTAACCAAGTTAATTTGTAACATCCAAAAACATGATTTGATGCCATAGGGTCATAAGGGATAAAATTCTAAGAACTTTGAAGAAAAAAAATTAATTTTCATAATTGAATTTTAATTTTAAATTTGGGAGTTCGGTAGACATTGATTTTCAATAGTTTCAATCAAGTTCAAAACTGATTGTTTTAATTTTTTTAATTTTATTCTTTTAAATTTGACTATTTCCAAGAAATCTTGAAGAATATGTGTTGGGTTGCCAATTTGATGATCCCTATAGGCTCAACAACCCTTAGTAGGATTTGAAATTTTACTCGATTAGTCATGTTGGTATGATTTATAAGGTAAGGTTTGTCCAGGTAACAAATCTATTATACAAAAAGGATTTTTCTCCTAATGATAAATATAATCTACGGTGTTAGATCTATTTGGTAAGATCCTAAGGTGGATATTGATTTCAACTCAAACAAAAAATTAAAAAAAAACTACCTAAAATCAACTACCTACCTAAACCACGCCATCTATCATTTCTCTTAAACCATCCTCTTCATTTTTGAAATGCAAAACCATTTTTTCAAAAAGTGACCACTTGAATACTATTGGGAGGAAAGGTTTTACTCTCTCTCTTTCTCTCTCAAATTTTTCATTTTTTTTTTTGGGAAGAGGGTGTCATGATTTTTATTTGTGAGTGTAACTGTCTGTGATTTTTTTTTATATTTAAATTTTGTTTTGTAATTGTCAGATATATTTGTTTCTCAAGCATACATGTGATAATTTAATAATAATATATTATTTTCAATAATAATTTCTCTTTTTTTAGTGGGATTTTCACCATTAAGCTCATAGCACATGTATAGTTTGTTGTGAAGGCAAGGTAAGGTTAATAATTCAATCATTTCAAATAAATTTTATACTTATAAAAAAGATTTGATCCGCAACCAATAGGAACTTTCTTTTACAAAAGCTGAGTTTTTTCCCATATAAATATAATTACTTCGGAGTCGATACAAAGGGATAAATGCTTACTATTATATTATATAAGGTATACATTGATACAACTATCTTATCAAGCAAAATATTTCAAGCCCAAAAAATATAATAAATTGAATTCTAATTTTTTTAATATGATTTCTTCCTTAAAAATCTTGAGAGCTATAATGTTGGATTCCCAAGCACTCCATCAATCATGCAATTGAGACAAAATTAAGGCCCTGAAAAAAAAAAATTTAACCAAAAAAAAATATAATAGGTTAAATTCTTTTCTTTTTTTGAAAAATGAATATTAGGCCATCTTAACTGGTAATTTTTTTAATATTAGTCACCTTTTGAAATATTTATGAAAAGAGTAACTCCTAAACTTGGTTAAAGACTAGGAAAAGGGGTTTTTTTTTTTTTTAATTATTATTTTTCCATTGAATCTAATTGGACTGTGTTTTTTTTTAATGCTAATTATTTGATTTGATATTTTATGAAATTAATTAACATTTCAAATTTATAAGGAATATTCAACAGGTGAGGAATACATGCAATTAGACATGGGCGTATAGAGTAGCGGAGTTTGGTAATAAAATATCAACAAAAATGTCTGCACAGTAAATCTATCGAAAATCAAAAGATTTTTTCAAGATATTGAAAATGAATTTTTTGGTCATTTATTTAATTTGACCCTGTGACAGACTGACAGTCACATCTTTTGAAAGAAAGCAAAAGATTTAAGAGATATTGTTACTAGACCAAGCTTTTAGACTAGGATGAAGGGTCTTTGGGCCAACACCTCATTCTCTTTAGATTTCATGTTAAAAATCAGATCGAACAGAACAAAATTAAAAAAAGATTTCTTTTTGAGTTTCAGATGGTGTTGAAAATCGATGGCCACCGAACACCCAAATTTGAAAGGAAAATTAACATTTTACAATTTTTTTTTTTTTTTTTCAAAATTTTTAGAATTTTGTCCTTTATGACTATGCAGTGGTGTATATAGAGTGGCATGGGGCATCTCTAATATCAACCAAGATTTGGAGAGGCATGTCTAAATTAGGGCTATTTTTTTCCTTTGGTTTTGTTTTATTTAGATTATAAAATTTTTATTGCCACACCAACTTTTTACTTATAAAACAACAATTAATGAAATTATACACCAACACCACACCTCAATAAGATTAAAGAGACATCAATAATGCTTATTTGATTTGTAATAAAATATGCCTGGAATCAATCTTACATGGGAACCGAAACAACCTCCTCTCACATCTTTTGGAACCAAAACAATGGGTCTCAAACTCATAGAAATCTCCAATTTATATAATATTTTAGCATTTAATATTTTGAAGAGTCTTTTTTGTAATTTGGAATTTTAACTAACGTAAGATCAGGGGCAGAATCAAAATTTTCTTCAGGGGGGTTGGAATACGTTTAATGGTAAGGTTGAAGAGCTTCAAGATGACTGATTTGGAGGAGAAAATTCAAGAGTTTTTTTTTTTGTTAGCAGTTGAAAAAAGGGCATTCTATTCATTTCTTGATACTCTATGAGAGAAGACTGAAATCAATGTAGACAATGTCATCAATTTAAAATATAGAATATTTCAAATATTTACCAAAACCTACAAGAATGGATTAACATTAATTACCCTCTGTTCTCAAATTGAGTAGATTAAAATCAATTTAGAGTGCTTCTACCACACCAACTTTTGCTAACGCCACCCCAAATGTGTGGCAATTCTTTAGTGATAGGTTGAAAATGAGGGTATTTAAGTTATTTTTTATTAGCAATAAAAGAAGAACAAGGTCAAAAAGGGGCACACGTCATTAGTTTGCAAACACACGGATTTCCAATATCCATTTAGTAGAGGGGTGTCTTAGTTTAAGGGTGTTTAAATCACCAAAAAATTTGTAAGTACGGAGGAGAGGAGGCATCATCGTAGAGGGGCTTTTCATCAGTTTGAAAACATGGTCATTCTTGGCACCGCTCTGCGTGAGATAACATAATAAAAAGATATTTTTATAATTTTAAAAACATTAAAAACAAATAAACATGATCACAGGAGTCGTGAGATTATACTTTTATTAATTTAACAAAAATTACACCAATAATAGTAACTTCAAATGTAAAGGTGGGGGCATTTTTCAGGTTATTGGGGTTTGATAAAAACCCGAAATACTTCAGTTCGGTTCTACCTAAATATACATTCCTAGATCCACGTTGGTAAATTCAAATTGATGGGGTTAATTTGTTACTTAACATACCTTGGAGTGGATCTAACCATGTCAATTTGTAGCATCCAAAAACATGATTTGATGCCATAGGGTCATAAAGGACAAAATTCTAAGAACTCTGAAGAAAAAAAAAATTAATTTTTACAGTTGAATTTTAGTTTTAAACTGGGGAGTTCGGTAGACATCCATTTTCAAAAGTTTTGATCAAGCTCAAAAATGATTTTTAATTTTTTTAATTTTATTCTTTTGAATTTGATTATTTCCAAGAAATCTTGAAGAATATGTGTTGGGTTGCCAATTTGATGATCTATGCACGTCCAACAACCCATAGTAAGATTTGAAATCTTACTCGGTTAGTCATGTTAGTATGATTTATAAAGTAAGGTTGGTTCACGTAACAAATCTATTATACAAAAGAGGGTTTTTGTTCTTGTTATATATATAATCGAAAATGTTAGATCTATTTGGCAAAATCCTAAGGTGGATATTGTTTCCCACTCAAACAAAACAAAAAAAACTACCTAAAATCAACTAACTACCTAAAATCACCCCATCTTTCATTTATCTTAAACCATCATCTTCATTTTTGAAATCCAAAACTATTTTTTCAAAAAGGGACTACTTGAAAACTGTTGGAAGGAGAAAAGGTCTTAGGCTCTCCCTCTCTCCCAACTTTTATTATTATTATTTTATTTTTTTGGAAGAGGGGGTTGTGATTTTTATTTGTGAGTGTAATTGCCTATGATTTTTTTTATATTTAAATTTTGTTTTGTAATTGTCAGATATATTTTTTTCTCGACATACATGTGATAATTTAATAATAATATGTTATTTCCAATAATAATTTCTCTCTTTTTGGTGGGATTTTCATGAGAAAGTTCATAATACATGTATAGTTTGTTGTGATGGCTAGGAAAGGTTAATTCAATAATTTCAAATAAATTTTATACTTATAAAAAAGATTCGACTTACAACCATTGGGATCTTTGTTTTACAAAAACTGAGTTTTTTCCCATATAAATATAATTACTTCAGAGTCGATACAAAGGGATAAATGCTTACCATCTATTATACAAACAAGGTTTTGTCCCAGTCATAAACATAATTTACGATGTTATATCTATTTGGCAAGATCTTAAGGTGGATATTGTTTCCCACAAAAAAAAAAAAAAAAAAACCTAAAATCAACTAACTACCTGAAAGTCTGAAACCACCTTTATTTGTTATTTGTGAGTGTGATTGTCTATGAAATTTTTATATTTATTATTTTGTTTTAAATTGTTTGAGATATTTTTTTTTTCAAGCATACATGTGATAATTTAATAATAATATGTTATTTTCAATAGTAATTTCTCTTTTTTTGATGGGATTTCATGAGTAAGTTCTTGACACAAGTACAGTTTGTTGTGATAGCAAGGTAAGGTTAATTCAATTATTTCAAATAAAATTTATACTTATCAAAAAGATTTGACCCACAAAGTTAAGTTTTTTTCCCATATAAATATAATTATTTTTGTGGCGATACAAAGGGACAAATGTATACTATTATTTTATATAACGCATACATTGATACATCTATCTTATCAATCCCAAAAAATATAATAAATTGAATTCTAATTTTTTTAATATGATTTCTTCCTTAAATATCTTGAGAGCTATGATGTTGGATTCCCAAGCACTCCATCAATTGTGCAATTTAGACTAGATTAAGCCCCCCAAAAGAAAATTTTCAACCAAAAAAAAAAAATAATAATAGATTAAATTCTTTTCTTTTTATGAAAAATGAACATTAAGCCATCTTAACTAGTAATTTTTTTAACATTAGTCACCTTTTGAAATATTTATGAAAATTGTAACTCCTAAACTTGGTTAAAGACTAGAAAAAGGTTTTTTTTTTTTTTAATCTATTTTTTTATATAAAAAAATTATTATTATTTTTCCATTGAATCTAAGAGGGCTGTATTTTTTTAATGCTAATTATTTGATGTTCTTATGAAATTAATTAAATATTAAACGGGTAAGGAATAAGTGCACATAGACACGGGCATATGGTGTAACGGAGTTTTTGTAATAAAATATCAACAGATATGTCTGCGATGTAAATCCATAAAAAATCAAGAGATCGAAAATAATTTTTTGAACATTTGTCTTATTTGAACCTGTGACAGACTGACAGTCACATCTTTTGAAAGAAAGAAAAAGATTTAAGAGAGATTCACCCGGTGGATTTTATTACAAAAACACCCTTAGATTGAGTTAAACTAGAATGAAAGGTATTTGGGCCAACATTGATTATTAAATTGGCAATCCAACACCTCATTCTCTTTAGATTTCATGGAAAAAAATCAACATAACAAAATAAAAAAAACAATTCTTTTTAAGTTTCAGATGGTTTGAAAATCGAAGGCTACTGGACTCCCAAATTTAAAAAGAAAATTGACTTTTTTTTTGTTCAAAATTCTTAGAATTTTGTTCTTTATAACCCTGCAGCGTCAAATCATATTTTTAGATACCACAAATTTATGTAGTTATGATCCACTTGAAAATATGTTAAGCAACAAATTAACCCCATCAATTGAATTTCATAACATGGATCACTGCTACAGGTTTGATGGGTAACAAACTTGATAAATTTAACAAATATGATAAATGTCAAAAGTCCAAGGGAGTTTTTCAAATAAAAATACAACAGTTAGGTTTGTAAACAAAAAAACAAAATGATAAATTGACTTGGTGATAATCACAATTATTTGAAGAAAAACGTTGATTTTGCCATCTAAGAAAAGCAAAGAATCAAAGACTTTTATCAGTCTTTAGTCCTCAATATTTTCAAACTTTGATTCATTAATGGTTATCTAATGTTTGAGGGCAAAAGACTGATATTTTTCTTCTACATGACTTAAAAGATTTGACCCTATATCAGTCACATCTTTTTAGAGAAAGAAAAAGACTAAAACACACGAATTAACTACAATCACAATTCTTTGAAGAAAAATATTAATTTTACCAATTGACGCAGTGAAGAAATGTAGGGTATTTTAGTTTTAACTCTCACAAAGGTCGAAGATGAAAGGTTTTGGAGAGAAAATTAAGGGACTTTTTTTGCTAGAGGTTATATAAAGATGATCAGGTGCATTTAGGTCATTTATTTTAGTCTCATACACAATACCTAAGTCAAAGGTGTCTTGTCTAAATCACCTTAAACAACGCGACAGATTAACTTGACCCCATTTTTTGAAAAAAGGAAAAAAACACGGAAAGACTGTGTAAACAAATTGACAAATTGACTTGTTGACCATGACAATTCTTCGTAAGATTTTTTTTATTTTGCCGTGTAAGAAAGGCTAAGAATCAAAGATTTTTTTGAAGAAACATTAGCTTTTGACTCCTTCAATATTTCCAAACCATAAGTAAGTTCATTAATGGTCATCCAAGTTATTGAATAGAGATAAATTGGACCCGTTTTCTTTCGTTACCCATTTATTGATTTTTCTTTTATTTATAAATCCTCTATTGCTTCTTTTTTAATACAAAACTTGACTTTGAGATATAAAACCACTATTCCATGATGAGATTCCTTAGTTTTACAGTTGTGTTAATGTTGTGCATCGTGTTCAAACAAAGTTTAATAGATCCTTCAAATCGTCTCTCTTCTTGGATCAAAGAAGATTGTTGCACATGAAAAGGAATTGACTGCGACAATATCAACCAAAATGTCGTCAATTTGAGAGCACAGGGTATCTCTAATATCAACCAAAATGTGGAGAGGCATGTTTAAATCACCTTTGGTGACTTGGATGAAATTAGGACTATTTTTTTTTCTTTTGTTTTCTTTAATTTAAATTAGAGAATTTATATTGCCACACCAACTTTTACTTATAAAACAACAATTAATGAAGTTATACACCAACACCACACCTCAAATAAGATTAAAGAGACACCAATAATGCTTATTTGATTTGCAATAAAATATTCCTGAATTCAACCTTACATGGGAACCGAAACTACCTCCTCTCACATCTTTTGGAACCAAAACAATGGGTCTCAAACTCATAGAAATCTCCAATTTATATGATATTTTAGCATTTAATATTTTGAAGAGTCTTTTTTGTAATTTAGAATTTTAACTAACGTGAGATCAGGGGCAGAACCAAAATTTTCTTCAGGGGGGTTGGAATACGTTTAATGGTAAGGTTGAAGAGCTTCAAGATGACTGATTTGAGGGAGAAAATTCAAGAGTTTTTTTTTTTTTTTTTTGATTGGCAGTAGAAAAAAGGGCATTCTAGTCATTTCTTGGTACTCTATGAGAGAAGACTGAAATCAATGTAGACAATGTCATCAGTTTAAAACATAGAATATTTCAAATATTTACCAAAACCTACGAGAATGGATTAACATTAATTACCCTCTATCTTCAAATTGAGTAGATTAAAATCAATTTAGAGTGCTTCTACCACACCAACTTTTGCGAACGCCACCCCAAATGTGTGGTAATTCTTTAGTGATAAGTTGAAAATGAGGGTATTTAAGTTATTTTTTGTTAGTCAATAAAAGAAGAACAAGGTCAAAAAGGGGCACACATCTTTAGTTTGTAAACACACGGATTTCCAATATCCACCAATTTAGTAGAGAGGTGCCTTGATGTAAAAGGACATTTTTGAAAACATGGGGGTATGTAAAATATTCATCAAACGATACAAGAGTGTCTAAATCACCAAAAATATTTGGGAGGGGAGGAGGGTTTAAAATTTGAAAGTACGGAGGAGAGGAGGCATCATCGTAGAGGGGGTTTTTCATCCGTTTGAAAATATGGGGATTCTTAGCATTGCTTGCATGAGATAACATAATAAAAAGATATTTCTATGAGTTTAGAAAATTAAAAACTAATAAACATGATCGTAGGGGTTGTGGGATTGTACTTTTATTAATTTGACAAAAATTATGTCAATAATAGTAACTTCAAATGTAAAAGTGGGGGTATTTTTTTTTTTTATCTTCCAATTTTTTATCTATCAACAAACACCTATTCTGCCATCTCTCATTATATGAGAATTGAGAGTAGGGTATTTAGTTAACAAATATCAGAAGCGTGGGATCTTGACCATAGTCAATGGAATCTCCAATAAATGCAATATATATATATATATATATATATATATATATATATATATATATATATATATATATATATATATATATATATATATATATATATATATATATATTTATTTATTTTTTGTGTGGTTGATAGTAGCGATTGAGTGAACATTGAGCAATGTAAACTGTTGATAGTCCCAAATAACCCTTGACGTAGGTCTTCTTGGATAGACAAATATATGATTCTTGCACTTGCCACGTCAGGAGAGTTAGTGGTTGGGGGAAGATTCTTTGCTTCTTCCTTGTCACGTCAGGAGAGTTAATTGTACACGTTTTCTCTTGTACTTGGTAATGGAACATTGGATTTCAGTCCAAATGATTTTAAAACACGGTTTTATTTCTCATCGGAGAAATTGACTTGTCCGTCCATCTCGTCCATACTTGATACCAAGACGACTCGAGCGACACGTCTCGATCTCAGACGCGCTTTGGAACCATCAGTCTTCTTCTATTTATAAATCCTCTATTGCTTCCTTAGTAATACAAGACTTGAGTTTTTTGAGACATAAAACCACCATTCCATGATGAGGTTCCTTAGTTTTACGGTTGTGTTACTATTGTGCATCAAGTTCAGCTGGTGCATTCAAGAAGAAAATTCTGGTTTGCATTGCTTTGAAAGCGAGAGAAAAGCTCTTCTTCAGTTCAAACAAAGTCTAATAGATCCTTCAAATCGTCTCTCTTCTTGGATCGGAGAAGATTGTTGCTCATGGAAAGGAATTGGCTGCGACAATAGAACCAGACACGTTGTTGTTGTTGCAGGGGCTTGGTTTATTTCTTCTTTGGTATGGTTTCTCATTTGGGAGATGTAGGTTCTATTTCTTATGATGATCACTCAAATGTAATAATTTTAAGAAAATTGAGAATTTTTATGGAGTATTATAGGATGCACTATAATAATGTGTAGTGTGATACATCAAATCATGTTCTTATGAGAATTGGGATGAAGATTTATATAAACACAAGGGTGATTCATGTAATGCCACAATTAAGAGAATCAATCCAATTCATTACTAAATCAAGATTTATTACATTCTTTTTTCACAATTAATCTGCATATATAGAAAAATGGGTAAATTGAAAACAAGTATACATCGCATTCTAATAAATCAAGAACATAACACTGATATCATCACATTCTTGACAATAGGACTGTAGGAGTTGAACTTCGGAGTTTGGAATCAAGTTAGAACTTTTTGGGAATTAGAAAATTTTTTTTTTTTTTTTTTGGAAGGAAGAGGGGTGAAAATGTCTCTTCTTACACTAAGATTCAGTGATTCTCACAATTGTATCAGATCTCTCTACAAATCCCAAAATTTTACCTTATGTTTGATTGACATCACTTGGGTTGCATTGGTTGTTGGAATCAAAATTTGACATTTTTCGAGGGAATTTGAAAACAAAGAACTGCATACAGTTCAAACAGAAAACCAGAACAAAAAAAGCATTCTACTAGGCCAACACTGAAAACATTTGAGTGAATGAATTTCCATCTACTGTATTTTTATAAATTAAAGAACAAGACTTGTTAAAATGTTATCTACACATGTAAGCCTAAAAAAGAGTAAAGGAAAACATCAGTAGAAAAAAGAATGAATGAATTTGAATGGGCAATTGAAAAACCAACCACCAATCTATCCCAACCCTCCCACAGATATTCACAGAGATGCTACAACTGCAAAACTAGCTTCACTGTGTTGGTCCTTTTATCAGTTTTTTGGGCATCGTCACCTAACATCATTAATGTAGCCATCGTCATCATCATCTCATATTACAACATTCGGGCTTTCCTTCCAGTTTCAATTTGTCCCACAAACAGATCATCTGCCTAGGGGACTGATAATGAGCTGTGTAGTAACCGTCGAAGCACCCAAACTGGCAAAACTTCAAATTGTGTATATACTCCACTGGTCTTGAGCTGTTGAACTGCTCCACCCACATCCCCATACTTACATCTTCCATCTTAAACAGCTGCACCAATTGTAATTTGGTGAGTTTAATCATCCAAAACACACACATATCGGAATTAAAATGGGTCAGATTTTATCCGAAATCCAAGTGATCTGAATCCAAATTTAGCGGGTTTGGATCCTTGGAGTAGATCCGAATAAAAATATGGGATGTCCCTTGATTTGGATCGGATATGGATCCATCCCTATATCTGCCTAGATCCGAATGACATTGCTTTAAAAATATATATTTTTAAATTCTTCAAAATTTCTCTTTTTCCTAATTTAATATAACGTGAATTCTTATTATAATGGTAAAATTGAAAAATATAGCAAAAAAGAAAAGTTGAATGGTCCGGAATTATCCAAACCAACGGACCCGAATCAAGTAATTCAATAGGGTTTGATCCAGATCCAAATTTAGTGAAAGCAACATGACTCAGAATCGGATATGGTTTTAGCTAATAGATCCAAAACGGATTCGGGTATGGATCAGGATTTAAATTTCGGAGCTGAATATGGATACACTCAGATCCAGCCCCAACACTACCCATTTTAAGCCCTACAAGCACGCATGAGACGGCGCACACACATACAAACCACCAAATTCACCAGATTATAAAGAGGGGAAGAGTAACTAAATAAACAAAGAGTGATGAGTAGCTTTAAACTTACTCTTAATTTGTGTTTCTCAAACTCTGATACAACGAATTCTGCAATGTCTGACGACACTATGTAGCTTGGTCCATTTGCATAGGGTGGATAATCTTCTTCTGGCCATTCCTGAAACCACTCAAAGAAAAGAGGTGTTCAGAAACTCACCCATTATATCGGAAACTTTTCAGGGATCCCAAGACCCAAAAACATTCGCACATTATGTACGGTACTAGAGGGTGGTATGCGCAAACACACATGTATCAAAAGGGCTTATTTGTAATTTAAATACTAATTAAAGGATTATTGAAGATTACATCGTAAAAAAAATATTTTTGTAATCTTCAAAACTAACCAATGTGATTATAAGATAGTGGGATTGCAATTTTCTTGATTTTGAACAAAATGACCCTCATTATATTAAGTTTAAATGTAAAGGTGAGGGCGTCTTTGAAATACAAATTTTGGTGTCGAACCACTTCTACTCTGCCTTCTGTTGTTATAATAGTAAAGAAATGGAAAGACCCATAAAAAAAAATATACACTAAATGGCAAGAACAAATAAAACCTAACTTCGATCTATAGTCATCAAAGATAAGGAGCATTCTCGTGGAATTAACTGGAGATAAATAGTTGACTAAGTCTTCAATGAAAGAAGAATCCAAGGTCAATCCGTACCTCATATGTCACTGCCCATTTACCATAACGCAAGGGCTTGTGGTAGTAATTTATGTTTCCCACATATAGGCTCCTATCGTCGGGGACTTGCCTTGCTTCCTTGATTGCCACATCCACCCTAACAAATGTGTCATCATCACACTTCATTATATACTTTGCAGATACAGTGCGAGCCTGTGAAGAAACAAGGGCATCACAAATGAATTAACCTCTACAAAATCCTTAAAGAACTTCTGTTGCCAATTATTAATTTATTGAAAAATGTTTTCCTTACTAACTTAGTAAGATTCTAACTCTTACTAAGGGTTCTTGACGGGTAGAACAGGATTTTCTTATAGAGTGGGCAAACTGTACTTGCTCTGTAAGGTTAAAGAGAATGAAGATGAGTGGTTTGGGGGAGAAAATTCAAGGGCTTTTCATTAGGAGTAGAAGAAAAGGGCATTTAGATCATTTTTCATTAGTAATGCGAGAAGACCTACTCTATAGAGGGGTGTCCAAATCAACAAAAATATTGGAGGGGGGAGGGGAGCAAATCATCAGTTTTTTAACATAGGGGTATCTCACATATCTATAAAAAAAATTTGAGGGGGCATGTTATCAATTTGAAAGCACAGGGAGGGGTTTCAAAAATTCATTGAAAATTTTGACGGGGGGTTAATGTCAAAATGGTATGTCAACGTTGGAAAACACTGGTGGTATCTCTCAAATTATCTAAACTAAAAAAATTGAGGGGTGGGGGCAACCGCCATAATTTCCTTAAATGGGGACAAACATAAACTCAAAATTTACCCAAATATCAATAGGACAATACAATTTCCAAAACTTCTGTGGGGGAAAGTGCCCCCACTGTAAATCCACCCCTGGCCTTTGAACTCAAATGGATTGCCAAATTGGTAATTCAACACCACAGCCCTCTAGATTCATGGAAAAACTCAGATCCAAAAAAAAGAACAAAACAATTATTTTGGGCTTGATCCAATGTCTTGAGAATGTACAGTTACCGAACTTCCACAGAACTCCCAAATTTAAAATTAAATTTCAACATTGAAAAGTACTATTTTTTTGGATATTTCTTTTCAAAGTTGACAGAAATTCGTCCTCTACAACCTTCTGCCATCATGTTTTTGGATACCACAAGGTGAGCTCAACAACCCTTAGTAAGATTTCAAATCTTAGCAAGTTAGTTAGGCTAGTCAGACTCTAGTTTATTTCATTACTCACCCCATACTCGCAGATGGCAACAGTCTTCAAAACCACGAGATCATAAGTATCCATGAAAGGCACTATAACAATATCGCCAAAAAACTCAGCTTCTTTCTTTAGCTCCACATTTACTTCCTTTCTTCCATGCTGTCCAAAACAAACCCTCCAAACTCCGTGAGTGTCTCGTAATCAAGTTTGTAAATAAAGATTTTCTAAAGAATGGCATATATCATTTTGGCATGGTTTCAAATCTTGTCCGAGACTGAGATGAATCATATCATCCATCAACGAGACAGATAAACAAGTCATGTCATGCCTACGGAATCTCACGAGATAAATGAGATGATTTCGACGAGATTTTCCAAGTCAACAGGAATTTTGTATATTTTTATTCAAATAATTCATTTTTTTAATTTAAATACATATTTTCTAAATAAAATAAGATTTCATGATTAAACATATTCTAATCAATCTTATTTTGTATATATATATATATATAGGGTCAGGTTCCGTAGACACATAAAACTACTCATAAAACTACAACGTTTTTGTCTTATATGGTTAAAAAGTTCAAAATGGGCTGATTTTTTGTGAGGATGATCTCTATGGTGAGGGGATCATCCTTGCCAAAAATCATCCCATTCCAAAACTTCTAACCCCATCAAAAATAGTTTACAACAATTAGACGGTCTAAAATTTTTCAACTTGTAAACATGGGGCTAGAAGTTTCATAATGGGCTGATTTTTGGCAAGGATGATCTCCTCACCATAGAGATCATCCTCACTAAAAATCAGTCCATTCCAAACATTTTTTCCCATATAAGACGAAACACATTGTAACTTTATGAGTAGCTTTATGCGTATACGGATCCTAATCCATATATATATATATATAGGGAGCGGTTCGGCAGCCCTAAAGTTTGCAAAGTTTGGTGCCAAACATTTTTTGTAAATCACTTTTGATGGGGTTAGAAGTTTTGGAATAGGCTGATTTTTTGTGAGGATGATCTCTACGGTGAAGAAATCATTCTCATAAAAAATCAGCTCATTTTGAAACTTCTAACCCTAGTTTTCAAGTTGAAGAATCGTGGACCGTCCAATTTGTGTAAATCACTTTTGATGGGGTTAGAAGTTTTGGAATAGGCTGATTTTTTGTGAGGATGATCTCCTCATCATAGAAATCATCCTCACAAAAAATCAGCTCATTCCAAAGCTTCTAACCCATATTTTGAAAAATGTTTAGCACCAAACTTGGCAAATTTTAGGGTTGCTGAACCGTCCCCATATATATATATATATAGGGAGGCATTCAGCGCCTTCTATTTTATCAGTCGTTTTAACAAAAGAAACTCTATCGTCGGATATATATGAATTTGACGGTCAAGATTGAATTAAAGGGCATATACGTTAACTTATAGATTTATGATCATTTTACAGCACCATCCCTCATTTTTGGGCTTATTAGTGCCACCTCCCTGGCACAATTACAACCTGAGTGTAAACGAACAGAGAGTTGTAATTTTTATATATATATAGGGAGGCGTTCGGAGGCATCAGTTTCGTCAGCCATTTTAACAAAAGTTACCCGACCGTTGGATATAATTAAATCGGACGGTCGAGATTGTTTATTACGTTTAAATGATAATTATAGGTTTTTACTGCGCCATCCCTCATCTTTTGACTTATTAGTGTCACCTCCCTGACTAAAAAAACAGCAGAGAGTGGCTTATTACGTTCTCTCTCGTCTGTTCTCTCTAAAAGTCTCGAACAACCCTCCTCTTTCTCGCTGCAACTCCTCGACGAAAACCTCTCTCTCTCTCTCTCTCTCTCTCTCTCTCTCTCTCGCAACGCCGAAACCCTCGAACCTCCTCACTCTCACTCTCTCTCGTTGAAACCCTCCTCTCTCTCGCTGCAACTCCATCGACGAAGCACGAACACGAACACGAATGGCTCCTCTCTCTCGTCGAAACCCGAGATTTGCATCTGAGACACGATAGAAAAATAGAGGAAGCAGCATCAGTGAAGGAAAAAATAATTAAAAATGCAAATCAATCAAAGAATCATAAAAGAGAGAAAAAGATAAAGAATTTACATTCGAAAAATTGGTTTTCTGGTTTTGAGAAAACCCTCAACTTGTTGAATCTCTTGTGAGAAACTTTGAAAATAAGGGAACAGAAGACATGTCTCTGCATACATTTCTCTATACCTCTCTGCGTCTCTTTCCCTTACACACACACACAACAGAGTTTAAATAGAGATTTAATGGTGGTCACTCTCTCTATATCTCTATCTCTATCTCTTTCTTTTGCTGTCGTTATAATATACACAGGAGAGCAAAGAAAACGAAGAGAAGGACCGTTCGAACAGAGAGGGAGGGAGGATTCAACGAGAGTAAGAGAGAACGAGAGAACTGGTGTAGAACAAAACTCTCTGTTCTTCTTTCTTCGTTCTTTGGGTTTTAAGTTGAGGGGAGGTATCACTAAATCCTTAAAAGTTTAAGGATGGCGCTGTAAATAATGGAGGTTTTATAACTTACACGCAAATCAGCTAATTTTCAATCCACGCCGTCCGATTTAATTATATCCAACGGTCAGGTAACTTTTGTTAAAATGGCTGACGAAACTGATGCCTCCGAACGCCTCCCATATATATATATGGAAATGTTCAGCACCCTAAGTTTTACCACACACTTTAACAAACGTTTTTTGTCCTACATGGGTTAGAAGTTTTGGAATGGGCTGATTTTTGATGAGGATGATCTCTATGATTAGAAGATCATCCTCCCAAAAAATCAGCCCATTCCGAAATGTTTAGCCCCATGTTTACACGTTGAAAAATCGTGAACCGTCCATTTTTTATAAACCATTTTTGATGGGGTTAGAAGTTTTGGAATGAGCTGATTTTTGGTGAGGATGATCTTCTCATCATAGAGATCATCCTCACCAAAAATCAGCCCATTCCAAAACTTCTAACCCATGTAAGACAAAACACGTTTGTTAAAGTGTGTGGTAAAGCTTAGGGTGCTGAACGGGACCCATATATATATATATATAGGGGGGCGTTCAATGGCCAACTTTTTGGCAAAACATTTTTCAAAACATGAGTTAGAGGTTTTGGAATGGGCTGATTTTTGGTGAGGATGATCTCTATGGTGAGGAGATCATCATCACCAAAAGTCAGCCCATTCCAAAACTTCTAACCCATGTTTACAAGCTGAAACATCGTGGACCGTCCATTTTTTGTAAACTGTTTTTGATGGGGTTAGAAGTTTTGGAATGGGCTGATTTTTGGTGAGAATGATCTCCTCACCATAGAGATCATCCTCACCAAAAATCAGCCCATTCCAAAACCTCTAACCCATGTTTTGAAAAATGTTTTGCCAAAAAGTTTGCTAAAAAGTTTGCCCTTGAACGCTACCCATATATATATATATATATGGGAAATGTTCAGCACCCTAAGTTTTACCACACATTTTAACAAACGTTTTTTGTCCTACATGGGTTAGAAGTTTTGGAATGAGCTGATTTTTGGTGAGGATGATCTCTATGATTAGAAGATCATCCTCCCCAAAAATCAGCCCATTCCGAAATGTTTAGCCCCATGTTTACACGTTGAAAAATCGTGGACCGTCAATTTTTTGTAAATCAATTTTGATGGGGTTAGAAGTTTTGGAATGAGCTGATTTTTGGTGAGGATGATCTCCTCACCATAGAGATCATCCTCACCAAAAATCAGCCCATTCCAAAACTTCTAACCCATGTAAGACAAAACACGTTTGTTAAAGTGTGTGGTAAAGCTTAGGGTGCTGAACGGGACCCTATATATATATATATATATATATATATATAGGGTCTTGTTCGCCACCCTTAGTTTTACCACACACTTTAACAAACGCGTTTTGTCTTACATGGGTTAGAAGTTTCGGAATGAGCTGATTTTTGGTGAGGATGATCTCTATGGTGAGGAGATCATCCTCACCAAAAATCAGCTCATTCCAAAACTTCTAATCCCATCAAAAATGGTTTACAAAAAATGGACGGTCCACAATTTTTCAACGTGTAAACATGGGGTTAAACATTTCGGAATGGGCTGATTTTTGGGGAGGATGATCTTCTAATCATAGAGATCATCCTCGCCAAAAATCAGCCCATTCCAAAATTTCTAACCCATGTAAGACAAAAAACGTTTGTTAAAGTGTGTGGTAAAACTTAGGGTGCTGAACATTTCCCATATATATATATATATATATATGGGTGGCGTTCAAGGGCCAACTTTTTAGCAAACTTTTTGGCAAAACATTTTTCAAAACATGGGTTAGAGGTTTTGGAATGGGCTGATTTTTGGTGAGGATGATCTCTACGGTGAGGAGATCATCATCACCAAAAATCAGCCCATTTCAAAACTTCTAACCCCATCAAAAACAGTTTATAAAAAATGGACGGTCCACGATTTTTCAACTTGTAAACATGGGTTAGAAGTTTTGGAATGGGCTGATTTTTGGTGAGGATGATCTCCTCACCGTAGAGATCATCCTCACCAAAAATCAGCCCATTCCAAAACCTCTAACCTATGTTTTGAAAAATGTTTGCCAAAAAGTTTGCTAAAAAGTTGGCCCTTGAACGCCACCCTCTATGTATATATATATAGGGTCGGGTTCCTGAGACTCATTTTGCGACTCACATCATTTCAGCCGTTCAATATTCGCCAAATCGACGGTTCAGATCGCGACTCGAGTTTAAAACGATGAAATTTATATATTTACAACTACCTCCCCGTTAACAAATAAAAAATAAAAACTAAAAACGAAATTTCAGCCTCAGCCATCCTCTCGGCAAAATGGTTGCTCGCAGAAAGTACTCCAATGAAAAGTTCAACTGGTCGATGTAAGAGAACAAAGAATGCAAAAGAACAAAAGGAAACTATTTATTCACGCAAGAGTGGATGCTTACACTTGATAATCAAAGCAGCTTAAATAGGCAAAAAAGAAAAAACTAATTCCCTAAAACAATGGGCATTCAACGCAACAACTAAGACCACTTCTTCCTAGAAACTAGCAACTAACTTAAGACTGATTCAATGACTTATTCAACTCACGTGCTATTCTTTAACACTCTCCCTTAAACTGGATGAGTAAAAAAAAAAACAGTTTAAACTCATCATGTGTTATGCTACCACACCAGTCCCTTCTTTAAACGAACAGACACCAAGCAGTGCACGGAGCTTCTCAAATGTTTCAAACTTAAGAGGTTTTGTAAAAATATCAGCCACCTGATCTTCGCTTCTGCAGTGGAGAATATTAATTGTACCATCTTTGACAAGATCTCGTAAGAAGTGGTACCGCACATCAATGTGCTTGCTTCGTCCGTGATGAACTGGGTTCTTCGAGAGTTGTATTGCTGAACTGTTATCACAATAAATGCGGATGCTGCTAGCTTGATTAAAATGTAGCTCATTGAGCAACCTACTTAACCATATCGCTTGACTGACACAATACGCAGCAGCAACATATTCAGCCTCTGTGGTGGACAACGTGACAATTGGTTGTTTCTTTGACGACCATGAGATAGCTCCTGAACCCAACATAAATGCATAACCCGAAGTACTCTTCCTATCATCGGGATCTCCTCCATAGTCACTATCTGTGAATCCTATCAATTCAGAGGATGATCCTTTCCTATAAAACATTCCAAAATCACATGTACCTCTTAAGTATCTCAGTATCCGTTTCGTGGCATGAAGATGAACTTGCATTGGTTTCTCCATATAACGACTGATGAGACTGACGGCATGCATGATGTCTGGCCTAGTTGCAGTTAGGTACATGAGACTGCCCACAATTTGCTTATATGTAGTGCTATCAACCTTTTCTCCTTCGGATTCCTTTGTTAGCTTTAACCCAACTTCAACTGGAGTACGTACTGGATTGCAATCATTCATTTCAAATTTCTCCAAGATCTCCTTGATGTACTTCTTCTGTGATAAGAAAAAATCGTCTTGTGATTGGACAACTTCAAAACCGAGAAAGTAGTGCATCTTCCCGAGATCGGACATTTCAAACTCCGCCATCATAGATCTCTTGAAATCTTCGACCATTTTCCAATCATTTCCTGTATAGATTAGATCATCAACATATAAGCACAAGATAAGAATTTTACCATCAGGCCCTGTTTTTGTGAATAAAGTGGGCTCATAAGGACACTTTTGAAATCCTTCTTTCAAGAAGTACTCCTCGATGCGACTATACCAAGCTCGTGGAGCTTGTCTTAGTCCATATAAAGCTTTCTTCAACCGATATACTTTCTTCTCTCTTCCTTTTTTTTCATATCCTGGTGGTTGATCAATATACACAATTTCTTGCAGATCGCCATGTAGGAATGCTGATTTTACATCCAGCTGAAAAATTTGCCATGAATTTTGTGCTGATAGTGCAAGTACCATCCTGATAGTATCGTGTCGGGCAACTGGAGCAAACACTTCTTCAAAATCGACGCCTTGTTTTTGCGTATAGCCCTTCGCCACTAATCGTGCTTTGTATTTGTCAACCTTGCCTTCCGAATTCAATTTTGTCTTGTAAATCCATTTAACGCCTATTGTCGAATGGCCTTGTGGGAGATCAACCAACTCCCATGAGTCATTCTTCTCAATGGCTGCTATCTCTTCATCCATAGCATTCTGCCACTTTGATTCCTTAACAGCATCTTTAAAAGCAATTGGATTACATCCAGAAAACAAGGCGAAATGAGTTACTAGATCAACAGGTGATGTAATTGCACATATCTCATAATCTTGCATCCACGCAGGTCTTCGCCTAATGCGTTCAGTTCTCACTACAGCTGGATCAAATGATTCTTCTCTAGGTGAAGAGTGTTGCAAAAATGGTGAAGATGGTGGAGTCATATCAAGTGTTTCAGTATGACATTCATTAGCTTCAATTTCATCAAGAAAATCTGGAGCATTTTGTCCATCACCATTAACAGCCCATTTCCACCCCTTTTCTTCATCAAAGACAACATCACGACTGATAATGATTTTCTTGGTGATTGGGTTATATAACCTGTAAGCTTTAGAATTTTGGCTAACACCGAGAAAAATACATTTCATTCCTTTATCATCGAGCTTCTTCCGTTTTTCATCTGGAACATGTGCATATGCTATGCACCCAAACACCTGCAAATGATCAACTTCGGGCTTTCTTCGACTCCATGCTTCTTCCGGTGTCATATCACGAACGGATATCGTGGGACTCCGGTTTAAGATATGAATACTCCATATGACAGCTTCTGGCCAGAACTGCTTCGGAAGATTGTGAACCTTCAACATACTCCGTACCATGTTGAGGATAGTGCGGTTTTTCCGTTCAGCCACGCCGTTCTGTTGTGGCGTATATGAGGTTGTGAATTGTCTTTTGATGCCATGATTTTCACAGAAGCTCAGAAATTCCCGAGAGTTACTCTCCACCCCGATCTGATCGTAGAATGCAGATTTCTCGCTTGACTTCCTTTTCAACAAAAGCTTTGAAGCTTTGGAATACAGAGAAAGCTTCAGATTTTTCTTGTATACAATAGCCCCACGTTTTTCGACTAAAATCGTCAATAAAGGTGATAAAGTACCTGTTTTTCCCATAAGATTGTGGATCAATTGGTCCGCAAATATCAGAATGAACCAGCTCTAGAACTCTACCAGCTCTCCATGCCTTACCTTTTGGGAATTTATCACGGTGTTGTTTTCCAACAACGCATGCTTCACAAACTTGTGGTTGACGATCTATAAGAGGAAGTCCTGATACCATATTTCTTTGATGAAGAGTGCGTAGTCCTTTGAAGTTTAGGTGTCCATAACGTAGGTGCCATAACCATGTAGGATTACTCACCATAGATGAAAAACAGGGAAGAACTTCATTAGTAATAAACAAAGGAAACATGCGATTCGCTGTCATTTTAACTTGAGCAATCAAACCTTTCTCCGGATCTTCAATTTGACACACTCCATGTGAGATGGTGATCAAATAACCCTTTTCTTGAAGCTGACCCACACTTAACAAGTTGCTTTTCAAACCTGGAACATAAAACACATTTGAGATCGACTGCAACTTGTTATCCAAAGTTCGAATGTTGATTTCGCCTTTCCCCATAACCTCAATTGTGGAATTGTCTCCTAACTTCACCGAGGTACGAAAAGAGTTATCCATAGTATGAAATATGGATATGTCGCCACACATATGGTTGCTGGCTCTCGTGTCCAAGTACCACATATTTTGATGAACTTCTTCTTTAGTATGGCAAACCAGAAGAAGAGTAACCTTGCCCTCCTCTGCGAAATTTGATTTTTCTCCTATCTCTTTATTGAGGTTTTCACGACATTCAAGGCGATAGTGCCCATATTTGTTACAACGAAAGCATCTGATGCCAGATTTATCGGTCCGCTTCTTTCTTTTTGGTTTGTGATGTGTGGGACGATCATGAGGACTGCTTCCCTGTCCTTTGCCTGCCCCTTGCTGTTTTGAGGGTGAACTGGTAGTTGAAACTTGCAATACTTGCTCCACCGTCACATGCTGATTGATTCTCTGCTCATGAACCAACAGCGAACTCATCAATTCATCAATTGAGAGTTCATCAAGATCTTTCGATTCCTCAATCGAACACACCACATAATCAAACTTCGATGTCATTGATCGAAGTACCTTCTCAATTATGATGATATCACCCATCTTTTCGCCATAGGTTTGCATTTTGTTTGCGATCGTCATCGTTCTCGAGAAATAATGGGAAACAGACTCTCCCGACTGCATACGAAGAGTCTCAAACTCTGTACGGAGTGCCTGCAGGTGTGCACGTTTCACCTTCGCTGTTCCTTGGTACTTCTGTTTCAATGAATCCCATATTTGCTTGGAAGTATCCTTTTTAAGAATCGTTTCCAAGATTGACCGATCAATCGCTTGGAAAAGATAATTCTTCGTCTTTAAATCCTTCAACCTTCGTTCCTCCAACGTCCTTTTCTGAGCATTTGTTAATGCTTGTAGCTCTTCTTTGGTCCTAGGTTCAGGAACATCGTCTTCAATAAGGCTCCAGAACTCTTTGGATTTCAAGAAGTTCTCCATCAACATGCTCCAATGGTCGTAATGACCATCGAAACGAGGAATTGAAGGTTGTACAAAAGACTCTGCCATCTTGCTGAACAATACAAGTTTCTGCTCTTTCTTGCCAGGAGCCTAACTAAGCTCTGATACCAGATGTAAGAGAACAAAGAATGCAAAAGAACAAAAGGAAACTATTTATTCACGCAAGAGTGGATGCTTACACTTGATAATCAAAGCAGCTTAAATAGGCAAAAAAGAAAAAACTAATTCCCTAAAACAATGGGCATTCAACGCAACAACTAAGACCACTTCTTCCTAGAAACTAGCAACTAACTTAAGACTGATTCAATGACTTATTCAACTCACGTGCTATTCTTTAACACCATCAGGAAGAGAAGGGGCTTTCCATCGACTCGACATCTCGAGATGTCTCTGTGGGGCATAACTCGGATGTGATGTAGGTAACGAAGCGGCCAATACGGAATGAACTTCAATGTCTCCATTCAGCGATAGACCAGTTGCATCCTCAGGAACAAACCCCTGTTAACATTACCAAACAATCTTGAGAAATAATATATATTTGTCAGAAGAAAGTAAATTGAAGATAAAGGTTTAGAGGGGTACTCACAGTGCGGTAAGGGAAAGAGGTGATATGCCTCCCATCAACACTGACATGATAACCTTCAAACCCAGCACTAAGGGTAAGAACAAACAACTTGTCTTCAGCAAATGGGTATGGCCAGTCAACTGAAACCTTCTTCGCTCGTTCTCTATGGGCAGCTAATGAGAGTCCGAAAACAGTGGGAACTTCACTACTACTATGATTCCTTTCAGTTGCGCTCCTGACTCACCGATCCAATGTGACTCGTTAGCGGGAACTCCTCTCCCTTCTCTTGGTTACATATTCTCGTTTGGGGATGATAACAGGAAATATATTTTTCTTTTAACTAGTAGTGGTGTATGCAGAGTGGCTCGTCCAAGTTGTTGTCATTACACATGTTCTAAAGAAAATGTTACGGATCTTGGGAGCCCTGGCCCCGGCTCTTCCCCTTCATCGGGGAATCGGTTGGTGGGCTTGCAAAAGGAGCTTGTGTTGATGTTCTTTTCTTCCCTTTTGGTTTTAACGGTCTTTTTTTCTCTAGAGAGGAGAGTGTGTTATAGCAATGCAGTTGATGTATTGGTTTGGTTGAGATGCTCAAAGATCATGTACTTTGTAAGTTGGAGTTTTTCAAATAGTTCTTACACCATTGGATCGTTTACGTGTGATTTGATCTAAGGCATCTGTATCACCGATGCAAATCTATACAAAGGGGAGGGATCTCACTTGTAATTAAGTTTGAAGGGTGGAAAGCAATACAACATAGAAAAGAGTGACTTGGGCTAAATTGGGTATTAGCATGAGCGTGAGACATGGGCGTTATGGTTGAGAGAAGCTTTGGCATATAAGTCACTTCTCAATGTTATTTCCTCGAAGACAGTTTTCACATAATATTAGTGAACTAATCCTATTTGTTTTAATACTCAAAATGAATTCCCAACCGCGGTTGAAGCAATCTCATCGATTTCGAAGTTAAAATGAATTAGTACAATTTGGGAAGTTATCTTATTAGATGAAGAGAGGAAGGAAATACAAATTCATGCATAACTTCCAAAGACTTAAGTGGGACATTAGTAAGCATCAAAATCAATTTTCTTCCCTAAATACTACAAAAAAGCAATGACGGCATTTAGGTCATTTAAGTTTATATCTTAGAGTATAAGACCTAGGTCAAGGGGCATGTTGTCAGTTTGAGAACATGGGGTACCTATAATATCAACCAAAATGTGAAGGGGTATGTCTAAATCACATTTGGTGACTTGGATGAAATAACGGCTATTTTTTTTCTTTGGTTTTGTTTAATTTAGATTATAGAATTTCTATTGCCACACCAACTTTTACTTATAAAACAACAATTAATGAAATTATACACCAACACCACACCTCAAATAAGATTAAAGAGACACCAATAATGCTTATTTGATTTGCAATAAAATATGCCTGGAATCAACCTTACATGGGAACCGAAACTACCTCCTCTCACATCTTTTGGAACCAAAACAATGGGTCTCAAACTCATAGAAATCTCCAATTTATATGATATTTTAACATTTAATATTTTGAAGAGTCTTTTTTGTAATTTAGAATATTAGCTAACATGAGATCAGGGGCGGAGCCAGGATTTTCTTCTGGGGGGAATACCGTTAATGGTAAGGTTGAAGAGCTTCAAGATGACTGATTTGGGGGAGAAAATTCAAGAGTTTTTTTTTTTTTTTTTTTTGGTTAGAGGTTGAAAAAAGGGCATTCTAGTCATTTCTTGGTACTCTATGAAAGAAGACTGAAATCAATATAGACAATGTCATCAATTTAAAACATAGAATATTTCAAATATTTACCAAAACCTACATGAATGGATTAAAATTAACTACCCTCTGTCTTCAAATTGAAGATCAAAATCAATTTAGAAAGCTTCTACCACACCAACTTTTGCTAATGCCACCCCAAATGTGTGGTAATTCTTTGGTGATAGGTTGAAAATGAGGGTATCTAAGTTATTTTTAGTTAGTCAATAAAGGAAGAACAAGGTCAAAAGGGGAACATATCATTAGTTTGAAAACATAGGAGTTTCCAATATCCACCAATTTAGTAGAGGGTGTCTTAGTTATCAAAAAAGGGGGCAGTTTGGTTAAGGGTGTCTAAATCACAAAAAATATTTGGGAGGGGGTGTTAAATTTGTAAGTACGGAGGAGGGGAGGCATCATCGTAGAGGGGCTTTTCATCAGTTTGAAAACATGGTCATTCTTGGCACCGCTCTGTGTGAGATAAATAATAAAAAGATATTTCTATAATTTTAAAAAATTAAAAACAAATAAACATGATCATAGGGGTCGTGGGATTGTACTTTTATTAATTTGACAAAAATTACATCAATAAGGGCGACTGGGTTTGCTCCTTAGGTCACAACTTCGAATCTCTATATGCCCTTCAACATGAAAGTAGTTATAGTTAACAATTGAACACGTATTAGGGTGATTGGTATATGCAGCCTGCCTAAGAAAAAAACATATATATAATGTATACTTTATATGAGTTTATATAAGTTTACTCGAACTCGAACCAGAAATCAGAATTAAAACCAAAACCGAAATTTAAGTGAACAAAAAAAAATTCAAAAATTTGAATTTTTGAGTTACCCGAACCGAACCTAGAACTAATTTTAAACCCGAAATTTCCGATTCGATTTTGGTTATTGAGGTTTGATAAAAACCCGAAATACTTTAGTTCGGTTCTACCTAAATATACATCCCTAGATCCACGTTGGTAAATTCAAATTGATGGGGTTAATTTGTTACTTAACATACCTTGGAGTGGATCTAACCACGTCAATTTGTAGCGTCCAAAAACATGATTTGATGCCATAGGGTCATAAAGGACAAAATTCTTAGAACTCTGAAGAAAAAAAAAATTAATTTTTACAGTTGAATTTTGGGGAGTTCGGTAAACATCCATTTTCAAAAGTTTTGATCAAGTTCAAAAATGATTTTTTTTATTTTTATTTTATTTTATTCTTTTGAATTTGATTATTTCCAGAAAATCTAGAAGAATATGTGTTGGGTTGCCAATTTGATGATCTATGTAGGCCCAACAACCCATAGTAAGATTTGAAATCTTACTCAGCTAGTCATGTTAGTATGATTTATAAAGTAAGGCTGGTTCACGAAACAAAGCTAAAAATATAATCGACAGTGTTGGATCTATTTGGCAAGATCCTAAGGTGGATATTGTTTCCCACTCAAACAAAACAAAAAAAACTACCTAAAATCAACTACCTACCTGAAACCACCCCATCTTTCATTTATATTAAACATCTTCATTTTTTAAATCCAAAACTATTTTTTTAAAAAGGGACTACTTGAAAACTGTTAGAAGGAGAAAAGGTCTTAGGCTCTCTCTCTCTCCAAATTTAGTTTTTTTTGTTTTGTTTTTGGAAGAGGGGGTTGTGATTTTTATTTGAGTGTAATTGCCTATGATTTTTTTTATATTTAAATTTTGTTTTGTAATTGTCAGATATATTTTTTTCTCGAGCATACATGTGATAATTTAATAATAATATGTTATTTCTAATAATAATTTCTCTCTTTTTGGTGGGATTTTCATGAGTAAGTTCATAATACATGTATAGTTTGTTGTGATGGCTAGGAAAGGTTAATTCAATAATTTCAAATAAATTTTATACTTATAAAAAAGATTCAATCCACAACCAGTCGGAACTTTGTTTTACAAAAGCTGAGTTTTTTCCCATATAAATATAATTACTTCAGAGTTGATACAAAGGGATAAATGCTTACTATCTATTATGCAAATAAGGTTTTATCCCAGTCATAAACATAATTTAAGATGTTATATCTATTTGGCAAGATCTTAAGGTGGATATTGTTTCCCACAAAAAAAAAATTACCTAAAACCAACTAACTACCTGAAAGTCTGAAAATACCACCATTCTCGTAAGCCTTCATCTCCACTTTTGGAGGGAGGAAAGGTCTTAGTCTCTCTCTCATTTTTTTGGGAGGGCGTGATTTTTATTTGTTATTTGTGAGTGTGATTGTCTGTGAAATTTTTATATTTATTATTTTGTTTTAAATTGTTTGAGATTTTTTTTTTTTTTTGAAGCATATATGTGATAATTTAATAATAATATGTAATTTTCAATAGTAATTTCTCTTTTTTTGATGGGATTTTCATGAGTAAGTTCTTGACACATGTACAGTTTGTTGTGATAGCAAGCTAAGGTTAATTCAATTATTTCAAATAAATTTTATACTTATCAAAAAGATTTGACCCACAAAGTTGAGGTTTTTTCCCACATAAATATAATTATTTTGTGGTGATACAAAGGGATAAATGCATACTATTATATTATATAACGCATACATTGATACGACTATCTTCTCAAGCCCAAAAAATATCAACAGATATGTCTGCGCAGTATATCCATAAAAAATCAAGAGATTGAAAATGAATTTTGAACATTTGTATTATTTGAACCTGTGATGGACTGACAGTCACATCTTTTGAAAGAAAGATAAATATTTAAGAGAGATTCACCCGGTGGATTTTATTACAAAAAAATCTGAATAGAACAAAATTAAAAAAAACATTTCTTTTTGAATTTCAGATGGTGTTGAAAATTGAAGGCTACCGAACTCTCAAATTAAAAAAAAAAAAATTGACTTTTTTTTTTTTATTACTTTCTTTTGATTCAAAATTCTTAGAATTTTGTCCTTTATAACCCTGTGACGTCAAATCATATTTTTGAATACCACAAATCTATGTAGTTATGATCCACTTGAAAACATGTTAAGTAACAAATTAACCCCGTCAATTGAATTTCATAACATAGATCACTGCTACAGGTTTGGCGGGTAACAAACTTGATAAACTTAACAAATATGATAAATGTCAAAAATCCATGGGAGTTTTTCTAATAAAAATACAACAATTAGGTTTGTCGGGTAAATCTATCAAGATTTGAAGACTTTTGTAAACAAAAAACAAAATGATAAATTGACTTAGTGACAATCATAATTCTTTGAAGAAAAACATTGATTTTGCCATCTAAGAAAAGTAAAAAATCAAAGACTTTTGTCAATCTTTAGCCCTCAATATTTCCAAACTTTGATTCATTAATCGTTATCTAATGTTTGAGGGCCAAAGATTGATATTTTTCTTCTACATGACTTAAAAGATTTGACACTATGAAAGTCACATCTTTTCAGAGAAAGA
The DNA here is from genome assembly GCF_017979445.1 of Akebia trifoliata. Classification (NCBI taxonomy): domain Eukaryota; kingdom Viridiplantae; phylum Streptophyta; class Magnoliopsida; order Ranunculales; family Lardizabalaceae; genus Akebia; species Akebia trifoliata. The sequence continues at coordinate 46,969 of NW_028237688.1, read as the reverse complement.
AAAAGACAAAAAAACGCGAATTAATTACAATCACAATTTTTTGAAGAAAAATGTTAATTTTACCAATTGGTGCAGTGAAGACATGTAAGGTATTTTAGTTTTAATTCTCACAAAGGTCGAAGATGAAAGGTTTTGGAGATAAAATCAAGGGACTTTTTTTTGCAAGAGATTATATAAAGATGATCAGGTGCATTTAGGTCATTTATTTTAGTCTCATACACAATACCTAAGTCAAAGGTGTCTTGTCTAAATCACCTTAAACAACGCGACAGATTAACTTGATCTCATTTTTTGAAAAAAGGAAAAAATACGGGAAGACTGTGTAAACAAAATGACAAATTGACTTATTGACCATCACAAATCTTCGTAAGATTTTTTTTATTTTGCCGTGTAAGAAATGCTAAGAATCAAATCACTTAAGTAACTTGGGGTATGATAAATAATTTAAGAAATTGATGTGTAATGCCAATAACAGTTTCACTTAAATAACTTCTAAATTGAAAGAGATAATTTTGTCCTTTTATGATTGATATCTTAAAGGGATATTCGATCATCAAATCACGTTAATTGTTATTTTCAAAATAAATTAAATCTCTTGTTAACTCCACCGTTGTTTTTACATGTATAAGGAACTCAAAGAGCTCATGTCAACTTATTGAAAACATAGGGGTCTCTCTAATATTCACCAAAACATAATGGAGTATGTCAAAATTACAGGAAAAAATAATAATAATTACGCCAATGTCTATCAATAATTTGAAGTAGAAATTTCAAAAAAAAAACACGGAAAGATTTTTTTTTAGTGGGTTGGGGAAGATTCTTTGCTTCTTTATAAATAGAACCAGACGCGCTTTGAAACCATCAGTCTCTTCTCTTTATAAATCCTCCATTGCTTCCTTAGTAATACAAAACTTGAGTTTTTTGAGACATAAAACCACCATTCCATGATGAGGTTGCTTAGTTTTACGGTTGTGTTACTATTGTGCATCAAGTTCAGCTGGTGCATTCAAGAAGAAAATTCTGGTTTGCATTGCTTCGAAAGCGAGAGAAAAGCTCTTCTTCAGTTCAAACAAAGTCTCATAAACCCTTCAAATCGTCTCTCTTCTTGGATCGGAGAAGATTGTTGCACATGGAAAGGAATTGACTGCGACAATAGAACCAGACACGTTGTCAAGCTTGATCTTCGGAATCCATTTCCATTTGACTTGGACCGTTATGAAGAAACTGGCTCAGACGGCATATATAGCAAGGCATGCTTGGTGGGGAGGAGTAAGGTAAATCCTTCACTTGTAGAGTTGAAACATTTGAATTACTTGGACTTAAGTTGGAACAATTTCTCGGGAATCAAAATCCTAAATTTCTTTGGATCTCTTCATCAATTAACATATCTCAATCTCTCTTCTTCATGGTTTGGTGGATTTGTTCCCCATCATCTTGGAAATCTCTCGTCCTTACGTTCTCTTGATCTTAGTACTGATTCTTTTCTCTATTTTTTTATCTTTATGATGATTCCAATTATCAGTTGAGTGTTGAGAATTTGCATTGGGTCTCTCATCTTTCTTCTCTCCAAAACCTTGACATGAGCTATGTGAACCTTTCCAAAATCGGTGATGATTGGCTACAAGTAATCAACTTGCTTCCTTCTTTATCAGAGTTGAGTTTGTCTGGTTGCGGACTTTCTAAACTTCCTTCCACTCCTTCATCATATGTCAATTTTACATCTCTTTCCACTCTTCATCTTTCCGACAATCATTTTCAAGGTCCAATCCCAAATTCACTTTGGAACCTGACTACTTCTCTTAAATTCCTTGATCTTTCGGAGAATCATTTCAATTCTAATCTTCCCATTCTTGATGCAGGAATCCATCCAACTTAGAAACATTGGATTTGTCTGGGAATGAACTCAGTGGGCATTTGCCTGATTGGTTGGGCCAATTAAAGAATCTAAAATACCTTTCTCTTTCATTCAACTTATTTAATGGTCTGATCCCAAATTCACTTTGGAACCTGACTACTTCTCTTAAATTCCTTCATCTTTCGTCCAATGATTTTCAAGGTCCAATCCCAAATTCACTTTGGAACCTGACTACTTCTCTGAAAATCCTTGATCTTTCGGGGAATCATTTCAATTCTAATCTTCCCATTCTTGATGATGTCAGGAATCTATCCAACTTAGAAACATTGGATTTGTCTGGGAATGAACTCAGTGGGCATTTGCCTGATTGGTTGGGCCAATTAAAGAATCTAAAATACCTTTCTCTTTCATCCAACTCATTTAATGGTCTGATCCCAAATTCACTTTGGAACCTGACTACTTCTCTTAAATTCCTTGATCTTTCGTTCAATCATTTCAATTCTAATCTTCCCATTCTTGATGATGTCAGGAATCCATCCAACTTAGAAACATTGGATTTGTCAGGGAATGAACTCAGTGGGCATTTGCCTGATTGGTTGGGCCAATTAAAGAATCTAAAACGCCTTTCTCTTTCATTCAACTCATTTAATGGTCTGATCCCCACATCCCTTGGGAGATTGTCAACCTTGAGTACATTAGATCTGGGTGGAAATCAATTGAATGGGACTATTCCGAAGAGTCTAGGACAACTTTTAGAGTTAGTAAACTTGGATCTTATGGGAAATTCCTTAAATGGTGTTGTATCAGAGGTTCACTTTACTAAACTCTCAAAGTTAGAATATTTGATATCAGCTACAACTCTTTGGTTTTGAATGTGGGATTTAACTGGGTTCCTCCTTTCCAACTTAAATACCTTTATATGTCTTCTACCAAAATAGGGCCTCTGTTTCCAAAATGGCTTCGAACTCAAACGAAACTTCTCAGATTGGACATCTCGAATGTTAGCATTTCAGATTCCATACCAGATTGGTTTTCCAAGCTGACTTCCCATATATATTTATTAAATGTCTCTCATAATCAGATATATGGTAAAGTGCCCAATTTTTCAACGTCAAGTAGTGTTTATCAATTGGTTTTACTTTTAAGTTTCAACAAATTTGAGGGTCCCTTACCACAATTCCCTTCCAATGTAGAGATATTGGATCTCTCCAACAACTCAATTTCAGGACTTATACCTAAAACCATCGGTCATATGATGCCTAAATTGTCTATTTTAGTCCTTTCTAGCAACTTTTTCAATGGTACTATACCCATTTCAGTATGTGCCATGAAATTCCTGCGTGCTCTTGTTCTCTCTAAAAACCATTTGTCTGGAGATCTTCCTCAATGTTGGAGTAGTGTACCAGAATTGGAGGTTATGGATTTATCATCGAACAATTTATCAGGAGTTATTCCAAACTCGATAGGTCATCTGCATTGGCTAACGTATTTACACTTGAGCAAAAACAATTTTCATGGAAAACTCCCCTTGGCCTTTAAAAATTGTACAAGTTTGAGGGTTCTTGACCTTGGTGAGAATAACTTAACTGGAAAAATACCTATATGGATTGGAAATGATCGATCATCGTTAAGAATTTTAAGGCTAAGGTCAAATATGTTTGGTGGTAACATTCCTTCTCAATTATGCCATCTAACTAGTCTTCAAATAATGGACCTTGCAAGTAATAATCTATCTGGAAGCATCCCTCGTTGTTTTGGCAATTTCAGTAGCATGGTTTCTGGTCAAACAAGTGAAATAGATGCTAATATCGCGTCCTCGGATTTCTTTTATGAGAACCAATTGATGGAAGTCATGAAAGGAAGAGAACTTGAATATATAAGGATACTGTCACTTGTCATCAACATGGACCTTTCAAGTAATAATTTGGTTGGAAGGATCCCCAAAGAGTTAACACACCTTGCTGGATTAATCGGTTTGAATCTATCAAACAACCACTTGTCAGGACGCATCCCCGAGAAGATTGGTGAGTTAAGATCATTGGAATCACTTGATTTCTCCAGAAACCAACTTTCAGGCACTATTCCACAAAGCATATCGAATTTACTCAGTCTAAGCCATCTAAACTTATCGAACAACCACTTGAAGGGAAAAATTCCATGGGGCAACCAGCTCCAAACGCTTGATGACCCATCCATTTACAGTGGCAATCCCGAACTCTGTGGTTCTCCACTAATGAAGAAATGCCCAGGAGATGAACCAGATAAATATCCGACATTTGCTAATGGAGATGGAAAAGTGGATGGAGGAGATCAGTCCAAACTAGATTGGTTTTATGCTGGACTGGGATCAGGATTCGTGATTGGATTTTTGGGAGTTTGGAGTGTTTTATTATTCAAGAAGACTTGGAGATACGCATATTTTCGATTTCTTGAAGATATCCACGACAAGCTGTTTGTGATGATAGCGATGGGGGTAGCTCGGTTGAAGAAGAAGCTCAAGGTCAATTTGGTTCAAAATTGAAAATCATACGCTCCATTTGTTTTTCACTGAGGTACTCTGTCTCTCTCTCTCACACACACACATTCATAACTTGTGGTGGCTCATGTGCTTGTTCATGTTCTAAAAAATATGCATTATGTTTAATTGTTTATAGATTATAGTTATCTTTGGATATGATTTCACAAATTTCTTATATACATTGGAGCTTTATGTAGAGTTTGTCATTTGGGTCTTGCTAGGTATGTTTATAGGGTTGTCAATGGATTGGATCAGACCCAAAATCCGATCTGTTCCAATAACTTTGGATTTGGATCAATGATTTAGATTCCAACAAGGTTCCGATATGTTATCTTATTTGATCTAATATGGATTGACCATGTCCCAATCCATAAAGAGCCCGATCGGATATTTATCAGATCAATTCTGGATCTGAGCCAATCCTTATCAGATTGATATCAAATTGACCCCAATCCGATCCGATCCATTGATAGCCCTAAGTATGGTTGCAAAAGTTGGTAAATTTTTTATTTTTTGTATCATGATAGATTTGTAATATAACAAAATATTGCTGAAATTCTTACGAACATTGTCAGGATTGGTGACATTCTGTCTATCGGTGAAGGCATAGAATTCATTTCTTATGATTTAATATGTGAGCCATTAGACTTCACTCCCACGGAGGATTGGTAAGTGGGCATCTCAAGGATAGTTTTCTTTTTTTCGTTTTAGAGATTTTATTGACACGCAAACTTTTACTTACAACACACCAATCCTTCGCTTGTCGTTGTTGGTGTTGTTGCAGGGGCTTGGTTGATTTCTTCTTTGGCATGGCTTCTCATTTGGGTGTTGTAGGTTCTTTTTTCTATGATGATCACTCAAATGTAATAATTTCAAAGAAAATTGGGAATTTTTATGGAGTATTATAGGATGCACTATAATAAGGTGTAGTGTGATACATCAAATCATGTTCTTATGAGAATTGGTATGAAGATTTATATAAACACTAGGGTGGTTCATATAATTCCACAATTAAGAGAATCAATCCAATTCATTACTAAATCAAGATTTATTACAATTTTTTTTCACAATTAATCTGCATATATAGAAAAATGGGTAAAATTCGAAATAAATCAAGAACATAACACTGATATCATCTTATGTGATCTTATTTTTATTTCCCATAAAGGGAGATCTCTGTGTTTGGTTCAAATCTAGAGATATGGCAATAGGAATGTAGGAGTTGAACTTTGGAGTTTGTAATCAAGTTAGAACTTTTTGAGAATTAGAAAGTTTTTTTTTGTGGAACGAAAAATAGTCATCTTCTTCCTGCAAAGAAGAGGGGAGAAAATTCTCTCCTTACACTTAGATTCAGTGATTCTCACAATTGTATCAATTCTCTACAAATCCCAAAATTTTACCTTATGTTTGATTTATATCACTTGGGTTGCATTGGTTGTTGGAATCAAAATTTGACATTTTTCAAGGGAATTTATAATGAAACGAAGAACTGCATAGAGATCAAAAAGAAAACTAAAACAAAAAAAGAAGAGAATTTTTCTCCCCTTAATGATTCCAATGCCTTCCTATATTTAACTGATGAAGTGCTTTTCGATACCACATTTGGGATGATGGGAATGGCGTTTCATCCAAATTTTGCACAGAATGGCCACTTCTTTGTTTCAATTAATTACGATAAAGTCCAATCAGGACAATGTTCTGGAAAATGTTCTTGTAATTCAGATACGAATTGTGATCCTTCAAAGCTTGGTCCTGATAATGGGGTCCCAACGTGCCAATATCATAGTGTTATTGCGGAGTATAGTGCTAATGGTACCACAACTCAAGATTCCTTGGTACACATTGATACACTTTTCCATGGAATATCTGTGACAATTTTCATTAGTGGATTTAAATTTAATTCTTCCTTGATCTGTTTTTTTTTTTTTCTCAGAAAATAAGTGCCAATCCATCAGAGGTGAGAAGGATATTTACGATGGGTCTTCCATTTACAGGTCATCATGCAGGGCAGGCACTCTTTGGACCTGAAGATGGGTATTTATATTTTATGATGGGAGATGGTGGAAGCAAAGGCAATCCCTTTAATTTTTCCCAAAACAAGAAATCCTTTCTTGGAAAGATTATGAGGTTTGAAATCAACAACATACCAAGTGAGTTTTAGGACAGAACCCTCTGCATCGTGGGGTGGGTTTATTCTTATTCTTGTTGTCAAGTTTACTAAGATGCCAAGTTATGCATATTGATAAGTGTTGAGTGTATATTTTCCTCTATCATACCCCAGTTGAGACCCGAGACCCTCTTATATTCATAGTTCTCCCCCTCCAACATATCAGTCTTTCGGAGTAGTTGTTTAGTTAACATGTAAGTGAGTCTTAGGAAAAAACCCTCAGCATCGTGGGGTGGGTTTATTATTATTCTTGTTGTCAAGTTTACTAAGATGCCAAATTATGCATATTGATGAGTGTTGAGTGTATATTTTCCTCCACTCGCGGGTGTGTCATACCCCAATTATGCCCCGAGCCCCTCTTATATTCATAGTTCTCCCACTTTCCAACATATTTGTCTTTCGGAGTAGTTGGTTAGTTAACATGTTATC
>NW_028237688.1:0-32500 GCF_017979445.1 Akebia trifoliata | reverse complement strand
ACATTTACGAAGGTTACAATCTTTTCAATTCTTCAGAGCCCCCTATAGGAAATACATCTACTAATTCCATAAATGCCATCTTCCCTGTAATGGGATACAGCCACTCTGACGTAAATAAGAACGAAGGGTCTGCCGCAATTACGGGTGGTTATTTCTATCACTCCATGACTGATCCATGCATGTATGGAAGGTGAGTTGAGCCCTTTATGTCCATCTAATGGTGATTTTATAGTCTTGAATAAACTTGTTATTGATCCTTTTAATATATGGAATTCTAGATACGTGTATGCAGATTTGTACGCTCGTTCTCTATGGGCAGCTAATGAGAATCAGGAAACCAGTGGGAACTTCACTACTACTATGATTCCTTTCAGTTGCGCTCCTGACTCACCGATCCAATGTGACTCGTTAGCAGGAAGTCCTCTCCCTTCTCTTGGATACATATTCTCGTTCGGGGAGGATAACAGGAAAGATATTTTTCTTTTAACTAGTAGTGGTGTACACAGAGTGGCTCGTCCAAGTCATTGTCATTACACGTGTTCTAAGGAAAATGTTACGGATCTTGGGAGCCCTGGTCCTGGCTCTTCCCCTTCATCGGGGAATCGATTGGTGGGCTTGCAAAAGGAGCTTGTGTTGATGTTCTTTTCTTCCCTTTTGGTTTTAAAGGTTGTCTTTTTTCCTCTAGAGAGGAGATAGTGTTATAGCAGTGGATGTATTGGTTGGTTGAGATGTCTCAAATATTTTGTTAGTTGGAGTCTTTCAAATAGTTCTTACACCGTTGGATCATTTACATGTGATATGATCTTAGGCATCCGTATCACCAATCCAAATCTATACGAACGGGAGGGATCTCATTTGTAATTAAGTTTGAAGAGTGACTTGGGCTAAATTGGGTATTAGCTTGAGCGTGAGACATGGGCGTTATTTCCTCGAACATCTTCTCATATTAATGAACTAATCCTGTTTGAATTAGTACAATCTGGGAAGTTGTCTTAGATGAAGAGAGGAAGGATAACTTCCAAAGACTTAAGTGGGACATTAGTAAGCATCAAAGTCATTTTTCTTCCCTAAATACTCCTAAAAAGCAAGCTTATAAAAATTTTATTTACAAAACTTCCATTGCTCAAGGAAGACATTTAGGCCATTTATGTTAATATCTTAGAGTTAAGACCTAGGTCAAGGGGCATGTCGGCAGTTTGAGAACACTGGGTATCTCTAATATCAACCAAAATGTGGAGAGGCATGTCTAAATCACCTTTGGTGACTTGGATGAAATTAGGGCTATTTTTTTTCTTCGTTTTGTTTAATTTAGATTATAGAATTTCTATTGCCACACCAACTTTTACTTATAAAACAATAATTAATGAAATTATACACCTAACACCACACCTCAAATAAGATTAAAGAGACACCAATATTGCTTATTTGATTTGCAGTAAATATGCCTGAAATCAACTTTACATGGGTATCGAAACTACCTCCTCTCACCTCTTTTGGAACCAAAACAATGGGTCTCAAACTCATTGAAATCTCCAATTTCTATGATATTTTAGCATTTAATATTTTGAAGAGTCTTTTTTGTAATTTAGAATTTTAACTAACGTGAGATTAGGGGCGGAGCCAGGATTTTCTTCCAGAGGGTATACTCTTAATGGTAAGATTGAAGAGCTTCAAGATAACTGATTTGGAGGAGAAAATTCTAGAGTTTTTTCTTTTTTTTTTCTTTGTTAGAAGTTGAAAAAAGGGCATTCTAGTCATTTCCTAGTACTCTATGAGAGAAGACTGAAATCAATGTAGACAATGTCATCAGTTTAAAACATAGAATATTTCAAATAGTTACCAAAACGAAAATGTTGGAATGAGTATTTACTGCGATTCTCACAAATCTTATGTGGGATGTGCACATAACCATAGATGTTTTTTCTCGCGATACGAGTAAAAATCATCTACGATTATGAATGCATGTCCATGTTAGAATTGTGAGAAATATCCACGTCAGAATTGTGAGAATTAGAATAAATCCCGTGTCATCCCAACACGGCTCTTACCAAAATCTACGTGAATGGATTAACATTAATTACCCTCTGTCTTCTAATTGAATAGATTAAAATCAATTAAGATTCTATCACACCAACTTTTACTAACGCCACCCCAAATGTGTGGTAACTGTTTGGTGATAGGTTGAAAGTGAGGGTATCTAAGTTATTTTTTTGTTAGTCAATAAAGTAAGAACAAAGTCAAAAAAGGGCACACGCCGTTAGTTTGAAAACACACGGATTTCCAATATCCACCAATTTAGTAGAGGGGTGTCTTAATTATTTGAAAAATGGGGCAGTATAGTTAAAATGACATAAATACCCTTATCTTTGGCATCTATCGGTTTTAGTTTCTTCTAGGAAATGGGTCATCTTCAAGCTGTTAACCTCTTGAGTAAACTATTTTTAACCTATTCAACTTTATCTTCAATGTCTTACGTTGTTGTTAACAAATACCACTATTTTTGGTTTTGAATCTTCCAAATCATTCCCACAGGAGATTCAGATAGATTTTTTTTCTCAATCCTTCAATAAAAAGATTCATTCTCTTCATAAAAAGAATAGGAAGTAGAACCAATAAAGATTTTGTTTCCCGTAAATTTTATTAGAGAAAATGGATCAACTTCAAGTTGTTAATCTTCAAAGTTCAAACGATTACCCTCTTCGGGAAAACTAACTCTAATGTATTTGACCTATCTCATCTTAACTTCAATGTACTTTGTTAAAAATCCTAGATTTTTCTACCCAAAACTCTATCATTCTACTTCTCCAAAATCATATCTTGTTCTTGAGAGCCAGTCATTGAATGAGATAGCCTCTTGAGACTGAAAATAGTAGTAAAAAAAACTTTAACAAAGGTCGAAGATGATGAAAGATTTTGGAGAGAAAATTGAAGATGGTAGTAAAAAATATTTTAAATGAAGTAGAAGGTGAAAGATTTTGGAGAGAAAATCAAGGGATTTTCTACTAGAGGTTAAAGATGATCTCAGATGCATTTATGTCATTTATTTTAGACTTATACAAAATATCTATGTCAAGGTGGCATGTCTAAATCAGTGTTTCAAAAATCAGACCGACAGTTTGACCCGGTCTAATCGGATTTATTTACATTATCGATTTGATTTATTAAAATCAGAAATCACTTAAGAAACGTCAATTTTGATAGTGTATCAGTTTAACCGGTAAGATCAACGGTTTATTTTACGCATTTGTTCGTGAATTTGAAAATAAAATCGTAGTTAAAAGTTAAAAAAACTAGTCAAACCATGTACGAGTGATTGTTTGCTTACATCCCAACACCTATTTGACATGTGGTGCTAATGACGTAAGTAATAAGAGATAAATTTATCTCTCTTGCCCGCACATTCACTGTTTAGAAATCTTAAATTTTAGATTTCAAATCTTAAAAAGTATTGTGGAATCCACATGAATTATCATATTGACAATCAAATACCACAACCTTCTAAATTTCATGAAAAAACTAATGTTGAAAATGGACGGCAACTGAGCACTCAAATTTAAAATTAAAATACAACGGCAAAAAATAACTTTTTTTTTGTTTGTTTTGAAATTCATATAATTTCATCTTCTAATTTTTTTTTTCTTTTTTTACTAGGGTAGGAGAGAAAAATTCTCTTATTATTGCTTATGTCATCAACGTCACACATGGTTTTAAAACTCAATTTCGCGTCTCGTCTCATCCAGGCTCGATATCGGGTTGTCTCGGACGAGTTTTCCTATACATTTGAGACATCTTGTTCAAAATATCAAAAAATTGAACGTGAGTCCTAAATCTTAATCACAAAAGTGACTTTGTGAGCTAGTCTCATTCAGCTCTGATACCGAGTTAACTTGGATGATACGTCTCAGTCTCGGACGAGTTTTAAAACCATGGTGTCACATGTCAAAACGGTGTTGGTTTGTGAGAAAAAAATCAATCCACCACGTACGTAATCATCCCATTTTTTTAGGGATTGGTTTTCATAGAAATATTACAACCATGGAACAAGAAAAAGACTTTCCTTACTAGCTAAGTAAGATTATAAATCTTACTAAGTTGGACTTCCAATGATAAAACACGTTCCTTTATTGTATTTTGTTTTCAAATTATATATAGAGTCGAGCTGGAGGAACATTGAAATTGACATTGGTTTGCACAGAACCCTAGATACTTCTCATTTGTATCTCGATGAAATAATCTATGTTTGTGTGTAGATACAATTTCAATGGTACTTCAACATTGAGTTTGAAATTCAGGACTCTTAATTTATTTTATTTCTTATTCTTTGGTTATGTTCTATTTGTACACGTTTTCTCTTGGTAAGATGGCTTTCAATCCCGGTTTGACCTCTCGTCTCGTCCATAGATGAAATTGAGTTGTCTCGAACGAGTCAACTCATCTCATATGAGATAATCAATTAAACTCGGTTAACATGGATTAATTTACATATATTTAAATTAAAATAATTATAATTTTGTAATAAATAACACAAAAGTAAGAAATGTTAAGTTATAAAGTGATACGAATATTTATATAATAAATATTTAAAATCTAAAAGAAATTGATTATCTATAAAATCCTAGTTGACTCATCCGAGTTTATTGACTCGAACGACATTGAAAAGCATACTCGATAATGAAAACGCGGATTTCAGTGTGTTTGCGCCGAAAATTTGCATTTTGATCAGAATTACCGTTTGTTACAAATTTGCGTTTCTAACCTCATTTCTCTTATTCTCTTCTATCGCCATTAACAGAACCGCACACAGCAGCTTAAACAAACATTCTAAAAATGGAGTCAACAACAGCAAAAATCCTAATCAAAGAACCCAAACGCGACCTCGATTCTCCTTCTAAATCATCTCTATCAAAACTCTCGAAGATTGCAAGAACAGAGGATCATCTTAACGACAAAAAGGAAGACAAAGAGCTTGAGAATCTTCAAATCATGAACCAAAATCCTAGAGTTCAAAGGTACTTAGAGTACATTGGCACTAGATTCTATGGTTCGCAGTAGCAACGCAATTGCAGAACCGTCGTTGGGGTTCTTGAGGTAAAAAAAATAAAAGATTATTTCGTTTTTTTTTTATTAATAATTCTGGAGTGACACCCCAGAACTCTTCACTATAGTGAAAGATGACGTAGCATATCCAGACCGCCCATCTATTGTAGAACCCTTCATGAAAGTAAACTTTTTTTTGGTTTTTTTTTTTTTTTTTTTGCACTATAGGATTAGGAGTAATTAGTTTTTTATTTTACATTTTTTTTATGCCACGTGGAGGACTGCTATTGGAGTAAACCTTGCCACATAAGGACTTGCTAAGATGGCAAAATCATAGACTCCTCTTGAGTTCTGTAAACTCAGCTGCCATGTGGAAACAAACCATCCTATTCCATTGAAGAGGTCCTGGTCCGGATTGTCACTCCAAAAAATATTTTTTCTCATTTTTGGAGTAAAATTTTTGGAATTTGAAAATTTGAATATCATTATGTATTATTGTTTGTGGTAATAGTGATTTATTTATGTTTCTCATGTATAAGAGGCTTTCCATAAATTTATCGGCCAACCCGTTTCGATCTTTTGCTTGAGTCAACATGTAAGTTCATCTTTTGCTCAAAACCAAAAGCATTGATTTAGATAATGTTTTCATGTTGATTCACATATAAAAAATTGACACCTAAGTTGGGTAGATAATTTTTTAAAGAATTATAAATTTTTTAAAATTAAAATAATTATTTTTATAAAATTTTAATATAAATTTATTATATTTATATATATTTAATGTAATTATATATTTATAAGGGTATTCTGATAATTTTTTATACATTCTGGGTATATTATTAATCTTAAGGGTATTTTGATCATTTTATCCTATTACAGTAGATTTCAGAAGTAATATCAAATAATAATTATTAAATTCTGATAAATAATATATTACTTTTATAAAATTATATCAAACAAATTTTCCAGTATTTCAAACTTCTGACAGCAGATTCAGGTACCTATGAAACGGGTAATTTCAGTCCTAATGATTTTAAAACTCGGTTTCCCGTCTCATCTCGTTCATGGTGGGTAGTAAGTCGTCTTGAACGAGTTTACCGATTCGTTACCTACAGGAAAATGAACCTTTAGCGACATTGCGTAGCGAGGGTCTTGTCCCTGACCGTTGCTGTATATTTGGATTCTTCCGTCTTCTTCGAAACTCTCTCTCTCCAAAATATCAACTTCGCTTTGATTTTCGTTATCTTTTCTCTTATGCGTAGATCCATTCGTCAAATTTCAATCTCTCTCTCTCTCTCTCCGACTTTGAGGATTCTTCGTTGTTTCAGATCTTGCATTACTACAAAATCACTCAAAATTATCATCGATTGTGGTTTCTTCGTTGTTTCAGATCTCGTAGGATTACAAATCTGGTTTTGAACCATCAATTGTGGGTTTATTCATAGTTTTGAGCAAATCTGTTTTTTTGGGTTTCGAAGCAACAACCGCCCTTGCATTCTGTGGTTCCTGGTTTCAATTGTGGGTATTCGATCAGAGGTTGAAGGTTCAAAATCTCGGTGAGTCCTTTTCTCTTCCCACTCTCTAGTTTTGAAGCATCAATCTTAGGGTTTTCAGCTTTACAATTCCGAATCCATAAAACCTAAATAACTGATTGTATAAGTTATTTATACAACATTGGTTGAGATTAGGATACTTCAGCTATGATCTCAACCACGTTTTGGACAAAATCAAATTTCAGGTGAGTTTATTATTTCATTTCAATTTAAAAGACTTAGATCTAGGGTTTCACTTTAATTTTTTTAGAATTAAACCATATTCCAGTCTTCTATGAAGATCCCCAATTGGATTAACCAAGTAAGTAATTCTTTGTCTGCATTCTTTTTTCCTGATTTGGGCTAGTTTTGGTTTTATTTATGAACCTGCTTTATTTGTTAGATAGTGAAACCATTGAAATTAGTTATCTTGTTATTTTACCATTGTAATATATTATATATCCTTAGCTTATTTAATGGAACCTTTTCAGTTTCAGTTTGATTCCAACACATCAAACACATTAATAAAAAAATTTAATTATAGATTACAGATGACAAGAGAATCATGCCCAAAATTCCATAAGCACTTGGCTTAGTAGTCTAAGGAACTCAAAATAATAGTAGTAGTATACTACTATTACATAGACTAATGGGCTAGGGGCTGTCAACTAGTCTTGGAATCAGGTATCAAGCCAGGATTTTTTTCTATGTGTAGCAGATTTTGTTTTCTGCCATTGTTATTAGTAGCAATAGCATATAAATCACTGTAGTTTTTAGAACATCTTGTGGGGGAAATAACATATAAATCACTGTAGTTTTTGCGCTATCCAAATAAAGCTATATATTATCACAATCAGGCTTGTTCCAACTGGGCTCCACTTTCATTATCCATTATTTACCCGAGGGAAGCCATTGGCCCTCTACTTCCACTGGCCTTATGCCATCTTAAATTTACACCAAACATTGCTAATACACTGCTACCAGAATGACATAATGAATGTTGAAATAAGTGTCTAGATAGGTGTCTGAAACCTGTTGATTCTGTTTTTATGAGGCTTTATAACCTTTCAGCCTTGAACAGTTTTAAGATTTTCATGTGCATTGAGAGCTGACTTAAGTGGTGGCCCTCCCCCCCCCCCCCCCCCCCTCCTTTTTTTCTATCATGGAAGGCATTAGTTTCTCATATTGCTGAGCTCACTCTAAGTCTCTAACAGCACAACTATTTGATATAAACAGTGAATGCTTTTTTTTTTTTTTTAAGATCATTAATGAATACCAGGTCCATAGAGAAAGGATGGGACCTCTATGACTTTTGTGCGGTTAGGTGTTATTAAGTGACATTTGCCATTATTTTGATAGGTGTGTTTGTTATTGGGACATCTAAAAATGATCCTGTAACAGTAATTAACTACTTAGTTGCAAAAAAAAAAACTTACAATTACCGATATAAAAAAAAAGTACTTAGTTGCAAATCAATCCGCTTTACTTAAGAACTGTGACATACACACTATCATTGTAAATCTTTCTTAGATGTGCTATCTTCATCTTTTAGATGCAAAATCACTAAGTGTATAATCACTTCAAGGCATTTGTTTATATAATTATATGTTCCTAAATGGAATGTCCAGTTAAATGCTTCAATTTAGTTGTTAACTTCAATTTATTTGTTAGTTTTGGTCACTTTTGATAAATTAAAAAACTGTAAATGAGATAAAGATTTATGCGCTGATTATACATGTTCAGAACATAAAATTTAGTTGGAATCCAGTCTACTAATTTTCCTCTTTGTATGGTTTTTGGATAGAATTACAGTCGTGACCTTTTCCTCTTTCTCTATGTTCTTCTCATCATAGTTTCATCTATGACTTCTCTCAAGACTTACCATGATAAATCAGCATTCTCTAACAAAGCCATACTTTACCATAATCGGCATCAAACCGAGTAGTGGAAAGGATGGATGCAGGTGATATATCAGTGTCAAAACTCACACCCTGCCCATGGAATGCACTTATCTTTACTGTACTTTCTACTGTAGGTTTTTCTTGCTTAATATTTTCTTTGTTCCTCTTAGCTTGCAATATTCTCTTTTTTTAATATTTTTCTTCTTAGATTTTTAATATTTTTCTTCGTAGATCTTATTTGGGCAATACCATTTCTCTAATGTCAACTCCATAGTTCAGCTTTTAATATTCTCAATTATGAATATTGTCAATATGTGTTTACTTCTTTCTTATGGTAGCTATTTTATTTACTTACAGTAAAAACCTTGTGTATAGAAGGCGTATGATACCAAACAGAGAGATTATTGGGAGGATAATGATATGACTTAGTTTGTCAGTAGACAGGTTTACAAATCTTGTTTTATTTGCATCTATTCTTTTAAATGGGTGAAGTAATTATTCCATCACATGTCAGATTTCTACATGCTGGTTGGATTGTCATTGTTTGCATTGCTAGGACCCACATGGGGAGAAAGATAATTTGTTATTGATGTTGTTTTCAACAAGGTATACATGAATAATGATGATTAATGAGTGTTCTCCCTATTATTTACACTTCCCCTAAGTTGAGTGAGAATCTCAGCCAGTAAAAGCTGGAAGTCATCTCATGATGCTGTGTAGTGAGAGTTTATCGAAGAATTTGTCAACCATTGAATTTAGTTGCCATAGTGTAGGGTGCATGATAGAACTTGATTCCCAACTTCTTTTTGTGGTAAAGAAAATGCTTTATTATGAAAGAGAGAGAACCAGAACTTGATTCCCTACTCACATAGAAGCTAATGGATCCAAATCACATTAGTTGCAATGCCAACATATAATGATACTTGGCTCCATCACTTGGGTAAGCAAGCATCCTTATTTGGTTATGGGACTAGAACTATAACATTTGTGGATTGTAGGACCTACCTTGGTGCATAGGCGGTGACTTCAATTTGATACGATTAACTGAAGAGGCAAGGTGGAAATAAAGTTCTCAAGAGCATGAGTTACCTTTCATATTAATTCATTGACAAACCATGTCTCCTATGTGAAAAAGCATTAGTAGCGAACGAACGGATTGATTCTAGTTATGATCAGGCAAGTGGGGATTATTAGTAAGCTTGATTTGGAGAAAGTATAAGATCATGTGAGTTGGGAGTTTTTGAGGTACTTGATGTTTCGTGTAGGTTTTGGGGAGAAGTGGTCAAATTGGATTATGTAATGTGTGACCTCTGCCTTGTTTTCCATCTTGGTTGATAGCCGCCCAACTGGTTATTTGGGAGCTCAAGAGATTTAATGCAGGGTTTACTCATTGTCTTCTTTCTTGTTTGATATTAATTGTAGAAGCTAAGACCACCTTTTGTCATATGTTGTATCTATTGGTGCCCTATCTGATTTTGTGGTGGACCTAGGGGGCCTATGGTGTCTCATCTTCAGTTTGCAGGCGAACCCTGGTTTTTCTAGATGCTTTTATTAATTAGATAATATTTTTTAGAAGTTTGTTGTGTTATTTTGAAGCTATCTCCCACCTGGCCATGGATTTACAAATGGCAAAGTCTTTGGTGTAGTATCAATTCCTAATATTTTGTTATTAGCACGTAGCTTTGTTTGCCAAGTGGATTTATTTCCTATATCCTATTTGGGTCTTCCCTTTGGGGTCACATATAGAATTTAATGTATTTGTGATCTTATTAGTGGCCAAAATTTGAGTAATTTCCATGGCTTTTATATCTATCACTTGGTTTATCTCAGAAATAATCTTGATAAAAAATGTTTGGTTGTGTAACTGAAATTAGGTACCCTTTACTTGCAAACTTCCATTTGAAAATCTGAGTAATAACTGAAAATTTTCTATCCTTGACTTCCAACTTTAATCCCAAAAAAGGATAGTGAGCTCGGATTTGCCCATGGTGAAATTAAGGCTTTGAGAGTGACTAAAGTTCTGAAAGATAAGGCAATAGAAGAGGTACTGAAGTAGATATGCAGACATAAATGGTACATATTATGCATCCACATACAAAATTGATCATAAAGAATCACATTTATACACATATCCATGCTTCCCAGGTATACATATAAACATATTAGTGTATCCTAAGATGTCTAACTTTAGATGCAGATATGGGGATCATGCGCTAAAACACTATTTCCTACTATTAGTTTTAGTTTAATTGAATAAAAATTAATATTTTTTTATTATATATTAATCTAAGTTTAATTTTGTATTTTGCTTTTTTTTTTTTTTTTTCCAGCTCAGCAATGAACTGAAAAAATTGGATGAGAAGCTTAGGACCAGTGAAAACCTTCTTGAACACAAGGTGCCTCACTTTCTTAATTGGATTTCTTGCGTGCGTGCGTGTGTGTGTTCGTGCTTGCGTGTGTGCATGTGTTGTCAAGGTTGAGAAACTTAGCCAAACTATTCAAGAACTTGAGGAGTCCATTCTAGCAAGTGGTGCTGCTGCCAATGCTATATGTGACTATGAACGTCAGATTTCTGAACTACATGTAAGTGTCAAATATCATCTAATTTGTCTCACTATTTAATGGGTTCAATCGCACGGCCTGTGGAGGTGAATAAGAAAACTCACAGAATAAAGTTTTTGTGAATAAGAAAACTCAAACAGACATGAAGCTCTTGCACATGTACAAAGTATTTATAGTATAGCAGAAATTGATATTGTTTAGAGTGTTTATCTTTATGAGAATAACTCTAACAAAGTAAATCCAACATTTAAATCAAAATGCAACTAAGAATCCAAATAGGTAAATATTGTGATTCAAACCCATGTTACATTTGTCCTGACTAGTTCCTCTCTTTTTTCCCCTTTAGAAATGACACATTGCAGCAGATCAGCAAGAGAATTCCAACAACAAGAGAAGAACTTAAGATTAGCTGCATTGGCATGTAAGATTCAGGCTGGTTTGAATTATAAGTTTTTACATTGCACTTTTGGAAGATCAGGCTTTGCTTATGATTGCAATTTTGGAAGATAAGTTAATTTCGTGTACAGTTCCCTGATGCAACCCAGGCATTCTATGTAGAAAATCATACTTGGAGCTTTGTTGAAATCAGGTTCTCATTCCATTGATGTTAAACAGAAGGTAAACCATTACTCAACAGATCCCTTATATTCTCCCTTTTGTTTGCTAATTATACTTGGTTACGTTTTTTTTATATCTTGGATTTAAATATTGGTGCATCAATCCTGGATTTTAGAAGATATTCATTATTTTGCTTAAAATAAATATAAAATATATAGAAATCATATTTTCTTTTCCACGGTTGAATCTGTGAGCTGGACCCATCGATAGATAAATGAGTTTCAAATGTCTGTTTTTTTTTTTTTTTTGGGGGGGGGGGGGGGGGGGGGGGGGGGGGGGGTGATATTTCAGGTAAAAAATGATGCAGTGTTGAACATATTGGGGATCCCTCTAGGAGCAGTACCAGTGTCATAGGATGGTAAGAGCTCCCAACGAACTCTGGGAATTTTGAAGTAAATCACCTTATTAAATGTAATGGAGGGATTTTTGTAGAAATGTTCCTTTTTAGATTTTAGAAAATTTAATGTATTCAAGATGAGGGCATTTAAGTATTTTCCTTTTAGTTTACTTAGAAGACAGGGGTCAAGGGGGGCATGTCAGCAATTTCAAAACATGGGTATTTCCAATATTCAGCAAAATGTGAGGTGAATGTATAAAATCATGATTTAAAAAAAAAAAATTCTTATAGTGACGGTTGTGATCGTAGCTGAAGACCCAAATTTAAAAAAAAAATAGATACCCTATAACGACAGCCATTAGCTAAGGCCTATATATAAATAATTGACTGACGATAATACATACAACGATGGGGCTTTTAGCGACAACCACCGATGGCTGGCCGTCATTATATGATTTTGGGATGGTGTTTTTCCTTATAGCGACAGTCACGACCATCGCTATAGCCCTTTTTTACTGTAGTGGTATGAGACGTCTCATTCAAAAAAATGAAAAATGAACGTGAGGTTTTATATCTCATCAGAAAAATTTAGTTGTCCTTCTCGTCCATGCCTGATATCGAGAAGACTTGGGTGATACGTCTCAGTCTCGAAAATGTTTTGAAACCATGAGTCGAATATTTGTTAGCCTGTTATTGATTTTTCTTCTATATATAAATCTTCCATTTCTTCTTGTTTAATGCAAAACTTGATTTTGAAAAATAAAACCATCATTGAATGATGAGATTCCTTAGTGTTATGGTTGTGTTAACTATTGTTCATCGGGTTCGGTTGGTGTAGCGAAGAAGAAGATTCGGGTGTGCATTGCTTCGAAAGTGAGAGAAAAGCTCTTCTTCAGTTGAAACAAAGTCTCATAGATCTTTCGAATTGACTCTTGTTAGATCGGAGCAGATGGATGGTTGCACATGAAGATGAATTGTTGCATAAAAATATCTTTTACATTATTATCTTCAAAACTTAGTGTTGTCGTAATTGATGAAATTATAAATAATATTTATCATAAGAGATTACGAAATTTCTAATAAAACTTTTGATGTTACTTTGGATAATGCAAAAAATAATGATGTAATTGTATTTTTATATAAATTTATAGAAGGTTACATGTGTATAATGTACCATCAAAGATTAGTTGAGATGGCAAGGGTGACTGGGTTTGCTCCTTAGGTCATACCTTCGAATCTCTATATGTCCCTCCATATAAAAGTGATTACATTTAACTGTTAAACATGTTCTAGGGTGGTTGGTATATGCGGCTTCACAAAGAAAAAAAAACATATGTATAATGTGTACTTTATATGAGTTTATATAAGTTTACCCGAACTCGAACTCGAACTTGAACCCAAAATCAGAATTAAAATCAAAACTGAAATTTAAGTGAACAAAAAATTCAAAATTCAAAATTTTGAATTTTTGAGTTACTCGAACCAAACCTAGAACCGATTTTAAACTCGAAATTTTCAATTCGATTTTGGGTATTGAGGTTTGATAAAAATCTGAAATACTTTATTTCGATTTAGTGATACCCGAACCGAAGCCAAAAATTCGGTTCGACCCGAATATGCATCCTTAGATCCACGTCAGTAAATTCAAATTGATGTGGTTAATTTGTTGTTTAACATACCTTGGAGTGGATTTAACCACGTTAATTTGTAGCATCCAAAAACATGATTTGATGCCATAGGGTTGTAAGGGACAAAATTCTAAGAACTTTGAAGAAAAAAAATTAATTTTCACAGTTGAATTTTAGTTTTAAATTTGGGAGTTCGGTAGACATCGATTTTCAATAGTTTCAATCAAGTTCAAAACTGATTGTTTTAATTTTTTTAATTTTATTCTTTTAAATTTGACTATTTTCGGGAAATCTTGAAGAATATGTGTTGGGCTGCCAATTTGATGATCCCTATAGGCTTAACAACCCTTAGTAAGATTTGAAAATTTACTCAGTTAGTCATGTTGGTATGATTTATAAAGTAAGGTTTGTCCAGGTGACAAATCTATTATACAAAAAAAGGTTTTTCACCTAATCATAAACATAATCTACGGTGTTATATCTATTTGATAAGATCCTAAGTTGGATATTGTTTTCCACTCAAACAAAAAAAAAAAAAAACTACCTAAAATCAACTAACTACCTAAACCACCCCATCTTTCATTTCTCTTAAACCATCCTCTTCATTTTTGAAATGCCAAACTATTTTTTCAAAAAATGACCACTTGAATACTGGGAGGTAAGGTCTTAGTCTCTCTGTCTCTCAATTTTTTCTTTTTTCTTTTTATTTTTATTTTTAGGAAGAGGGTGTCATGATTTTTATTTGTGACTGTAACTGTTTGTGATTTTTTTTTTTATTTAAATTTTGTTTTGTAATTGTCAGATATATATGTTTCTCAAGCATACATGTGATAATTTAATAATAATATATTATTTTCAATAATAATTTCTCTTTTTTTAGTGGGATTTTCATCATTAAGTTCATAGCACATGTATAGTTTGTTGTGAAGGCAAAGTAAGGTTAATAATTCAATCATTTCAAATAAATTTTATACTTATAAAAAAGATTTGATCCGCAACCAATAGGAACTTTCTTTTACAAAAGCTGAGTTTTTTCCCATATAAATATAATTACTTTGGAGTCGATACAAAGGGATAAATTCTTACTATCATATTATATAAGGTATACATTGATACAACTATCTTATCAAGCAAAATATTTCAAGCCCAAAAAATATAATAAATTGAATTCTAATTTTTTTAATATGATTTCTTCCTTAAAAATCTTGAGAGCTATAATGTTGGATTTCCAAGCACTCCATCAATCATGCAATTGAGACAAAATTAAGCCCCCGAAAAAAAAAATTTAACCAAAAAAAAAAATATAATAGGTTAAATTCTTTTCTTTTTTGAAAAATGAACATTTGACCATCTTAACTGGTAATTTTTTTAATATTAGTCACCTTTTGAAATATTTATGAAAAGAGTAACTCCTAAACTTGGTTAAAGACTAGGAAAAAGGTTTTTTTTTTTTTTTTTAATTATTATTTTTCCATTGAATCTAATTGGACTGTGTTTTTTTTAATGCTAATTATTTGATTTGATATTTTATGAAATTAATTAACATTTCAATTTATAAGGAATATTCAACAGGTGAGGAATACATGCAATTAGACATGGGCGTATAGAGTAGCGGAGTTTGGTAAATAAAATATCAACAAAAATGTCTGCACAGTAAATCTATCGAAAATCAAAAGATTTTTTCAAGAGATTGAAAATGAATTTTTTGGTCATTTATTTAATTTGACCCTGTGACAGACTGACAGTCACATCTTTTGAAAGAAAGCAAAAGATTTAAGAGATATTGTTACTAGACCAAGCTTTTAGACTAGGATGAAGGGTCTTTGGGCCAACACCTCATTCTCTTTAGATTTCATGTTAAAAATCAGATCGAACAAAACAAAATTAAAAAAAGATTTCTTTTTGAGTTTCAGATGGTGTTGAAAATCGATGGCCACCGAACACCCAAATTTGAAAGGAAAATTAACTTTTTTCAATTTTTTTTTTTTTGTTTCAAAATTCTTAGAATTTTGTCCTTTATGACCCTGCAACATCAAATCATATTTTTGGATACCACAAATTTATGTAGTTATGATCCACTCAAAAGTATGTTAAGTAACAAATTAACCCTATCAATTGAATTTCATGACACACTGCTACAAGGTTTGATGGGTAACAAACTTGACAAAGTAAAGTTAGGTGGGTAACAATTATGATAAATGTTAGAAATTCAAGAGAGTTTTTGTAATAAAATTATAATAGTTAGGTTTGTCTTTGACTCCCTCAATATTTCCAAATCATAAACAAGTTCATTGGTTTAGGTTCATTAATGGTCATCCAAGTTGTTGAATGGAGATAAGTTGGACCCGTTTTGGAAGAGGGTGTCATGATTTTTATTTGTGAGTGTAACTGTCTGTGATAATTTTTTTTTTATATTTAAATTTTGTTTTATAATTGTCAGATATATTTTTTTCTCAAGCATATATGTGATATTTAATAATAATATGTTATTTTCAATAATAATTTCTCTTTTTTTGGTGGGATTTTCATGATTAAGTTCATAACACATGTATAATTTGTTGTGATGGCAAGGCAAGGTAAATTCAATCATTTCAAATAAATTTTATACTTATAAAAAAGATTCGACCCACAACCAATAGAAACTTTCTTTTACAAAAGCTGAGTTTTTACATGTATGGGTACAATGGACTCAAGTCAGTAGTAACTAGATAAAAGATAAAGTATTAACTTGAGTAAGGAATAATCAATTTTATTCTCCCCAATCTATAGTGACTAATATTATAGATGAATATAATCTATTTATCACATATATAAAAGCTTGAAAAACAAGAGAAAAAGTGAATCAAGAAATACATGATTGTGAAGTTGAGGCATGTAAAAATATTGAATATTATTGTCAAACTATTTTAAAAACAAATCCAGGAAGCTACTGTTTTCTTAAAATTAGTCCAAATAGTCATTTTCAACGTATTTTTATATTTTTAAAGAATGTATAGATAGTTTTAAAAATGAATGTTTACCTGTAAAACCCCGAATTTTCAATTCGTATCTCGAAAAAAAATAGTGAAATTTTGAGAAAATCTTGAAAATGAGACTTAAGAAAAAGCTATAGGATTTTGTTTTGGTCATTTTTAATGAAATCTGACCTCACCATTGGATTCAAAATGACCGAAAAAAATATTTTAGTCTGTAAGCACGTTCAAGTACGAGTTCGAATAGAAAATTGCAAAATCCTCGATTTTCGAATCGGATCAAGCCAAAATAAAATTTTTTGCTAAACCAATAATTTTTAAAAGTAGATCACATCATTAGATTCTTAATAAAAAAAATTATAGAAAATGAACTATTTACTTGTACTTGTTGGAGTCTAGAAAGTCGAATTATTGTAAAAAACGAAAACGACGTTAATTTTAAGGTCCCATTGGGCTAAAAAAGTAAAGTTTTGCTAAAAATAAAATTTGTAAAATTTGACCACACCATTAGATCTAGAATGAAAAATTATAAAAAATTGAGTATTTCTTTCGTCACTTTTGGAGTCTGGACGGTTAAGTTATCGTCGAACGAAACAATAAGTAAAATACCGATTTTATCCCGTACTTATATAAATATTTTTTTAAAATAAAAATATTGTTCATCATCTAATTTCGTCCAAAAACCAGTCGGACTTTTTTTTAAAAATAATTTGATTTTTTTTTTTTTCAAATTCCGATTCGTCGTGAACGGTCCATCTTCGACTTCTAACGTAGAAGGAAAAAAGGTCCGTAGTCTCGACATCTACAAAACCCACCCAATAAATTTTCGTTTCACTTTTTCATTTGCCTCGTATCATCAAAAATCAGTCGTATATATATACGGGAGTTTTGAAATTTCGACCCTAAATTTCATCTGTTTTGAGGTCAAACCGTCATCCACCGCAGAAGGAAGAAATGACGACGGTATCGAGATCTTCAAAACCATTAGGCCAAATTCAAATATCAACGCCCCCAAATTTGATCCTCCTCAATTTCTGTGCCAATCGTATTGACTTCCATGTATGCGCTTCAATTCTTTCGCGCAGAAATTGTAAGGAACTCTCAATTTCTATTAGTAATCGTAGATTGTGAAAAATATAGAATTCAATTGGTTATTTCAAACTTGCACATTTGATATGTTTAATTGTATTTTATAACAAATTATACGTGGTATGATATTTCACCGGATTATTTTAAAATGATTCAATATGTTTATTCGTTGATGTTAGGAGATGTTATTGATAGAAATTGTTTGCTTCCTTATTGGATAACCATTGTTACTCACCCTTTCCTTCTCCATTTTTTTAGTTTCAGATTTAAAGCTTGGTGAGACAGGTATAGAACACGAGTGATGATCATATGGTGGGTTAGATAGACAATCAGAGTCCGTCACTTGGTGAGTATTGGGACTGTACCCCCTAGTGGTGTTAGTTCGTTCAAGTAGTATTATGGGTCTTATACTAAACATTAGGACTTTTGTTAGAGTGAGGAATATATGTATAATCCTGTATTTTATTTATCTTTTCGCACTTTGATCTATCGTACGTTATTAGATGTATATAGGCTTCAGCTAGTATTATATTTTATATGTATATATGCAGGATAATGTGTGTCGTTTATCAGGTGTAGGATAAACGCCTTGAAATGCTAACATAAACATAGGAGATCATGTCGAAATTTCGAGGCGCCACCTTGTGCTTCAAGATTTGACATGGGCTTTATATTAACGTTTGGCGGGGTGACACATTACTAATTATAAGATTAGGTGGTACATTTTTAAAAGATAAATATCAAGGTATACTGATTGCTGCGGTTACTCACAACCCAAATTATAGTATTTTTTTACTTGCATATGCAAAAGTTGAACAAGAAAATAAAAATACTTGTGGATGATTTTTAAATTGTTTTGAAATATCACTTAGACCTTATGATTTTAATAAATTTTTATTTATTTCAAATAAATAAAAAGGAATAATATTTGCAATTAATAAATATTTTCCTTCATCATTTCATTTTTTTTACATTCAACATTTTTCAAGCATATTTTAAAAGAATTTATAAATCAAATTTATTTTGGAAATTTTTAGAAAAACTAGCTAAAGCTTATACTAAAATTGACTGTAAAAAAAGTTCGAAATAAATAAGAGAGAAAATATTGAAATATATAATTGGATAATATCATAGGAAAATCCGACACATGTATTAGTTTATTAGACAGTAAGTCATTCTCCAATACCTCGTTTTAGAATAATAAGATCAAATGCAAATGAAAGTTTTAATTCATGGATATTAAAAGTGCGTATGAAACTAATAATCAGATTATTAGAAGGTATTAGATGTAAAATAATTGAATTACATAATAAACGTAGATCAAAAAGTATTATTTGGGATTCTCAATTAGTTCCAAGGATAGAAAATAAAATCTGAAAAAGAATACAAAATCCTATTAGTTGTGAACTTTTAATTATTAATGATATTAGATTTGAAATATATGATCGCGAGAAATCTAAAATGTATGTACTTCAAATGGATAATAGATATTGTATTTATGGCAAATGAGCTCATACACTTATTCCATGCCAACATGTAATTAAAGTATGCGATATGAAAAAATAGGATAAATATCAATTTTATTCTAACGAATTAAGTGTTGAAAGATATAGACAGTGTTATGCAACTTCTATAGAAGGTATTCCTGATCCATATGAGTTAGAAAATCCTTCTTAATGAGAAGAACAAATATTGTCGCCTATGACTTGATGCCGACCTGGTCATCCAATGGTAAACAGAATGAATACTGGCATTCAAGATGTACGACCATTACATCATAGTCGTTGCGGAAATATTAGACATAATCAATCCACATGTAGAAATTCAATTTGAAAATAATTATAATTTTTTAATTTTGTTTAAATGTTTGTATTTAATTTTGTATATAAATTTGTAAGTTGAGATGTAATATGTATGTATGAAAACAGTGGATTGAATCGTAAGAACCCAGGGACGTAGTTGCTAGATTATGCAACGAACCTCATAAACAAATATTGAGTATCTTTTATTATAATTATGTTATTTTATTTAACAAATAAATAACGTAGCAAAATGTAAAATATAACTCAAATGCGAATTTAAAAATATAGTTCACGTGGTAAATACCATCGAACTCACCACTTAGTGTTGAGTTCACCACTTTTTAACTTAGTGTTGAGCTCACCACTTAGTAATGAGCACATCACTTAGCACTTATCTAATATTGAATTTAATGATTGTAATTTATCTTTAATATTAAATTTAAATTTAATAATTTGAATGAGAAAATTTCGACCCTTAAAGGACTGAAAATATTCTCTTTCCTAATTTTAAAATAAAAAAATTTATTTAATATTTTTTAAATGAAATTTCGACCCTTAAAGGGCCGAAATACCCTCTCTCCTAATTTTAAAATTAAAAAAAACATATTTTTAAATTATAAAATTTATTTTTAAATGATATTTGGAGGAGAGATAAATTGTTCGGCCCTTTAAGGGCTAAACTGGGTTCTCAAAACCAATTTCCTTAAATTTATGATTTTTTTAATAAATATTTATTATTTATTATTTTTTTTAATAATTTCCCCTAAATATAATTGCTTCGGAGTCAATACAAAGGGATAAATGCTTACTATTATATTATATAACGTATACATTGATACGACTATCGTATCAAGCAAAATATTTCAAGCCCAAAAAATATAATAAATTGAATTCTAATTTTTTTAATATGATTTCTTCCTTAAAAATCTTGAGAGCTATAATGTTGGATTCCCAAGCACTCCATCAATCATGCAATTGAGACTAGATTAAGCCCCCGCAAAAAAAATTCAACCAAAAAAATATATAATAGGTTAAATTGTTTTCTTTTTTTTGAAAAATGAACATTAGGCCATCTTAACTGGTAATTTTTTTAATATTAGCCACCTTTTGAAATATTTATGAAAAGAGTAACTCCTAAACTTGGTTAAAGACTAGGAAAAAGTTTTTTTTTTCTATTTTTTTTTTAATTATTATTTTTCCATTGAATCTAAGTGGGTTGTGTCTTTTTAATGCTAATTGTTTGATTTGATATTTTGTGAAATTAATTAACATTTCAATTTATAAGGAATATTCAACAGGTGAGGAATACGTGTACCTAGACATGGGCATATAGAGTAGCGGAGTTTTGGTAATAAAATATCAACAGATGTGTCTGCACAATAAATCTATCGAAAATCTAGAGATTGAAAATGAATTTGGTCATTTGTTTAATTTGACCCTGTGACAGAATGATAGTCACACCTTTTGAAAGAAAGCAAAAGATTTAAGAGATATTGTATCTGGACCAAGCTTTTAGACTAGGATGAAGGGCCTTTGGGCCAACACCTCATTCTCTTTAGATTTCATGTTAAAAATCAGATCGAACAGAACAAAATTAAAAAAAGATTTCTTTTTGACTTTCAGATGGTGTTGAAAATCGATGGCCACCGAACACCCAAATTGGAAAAGAAAATTAACTATTTTCAACTTTTTTTTGTTTCAAAATTCTTAAAATTTTTGTCCTTTATGACACTGCAACTTCAAATCATATTTTTGGATACCACAAATTTATGTAGTTATGATCCACTCGAAAGTATGTTAATTAACAAATTAACCCCATTAATTGAATTTCATGACATGGATCACTGCTTGAAGGTTTGATGGGTAACAAACTGGATAAAATAAAGTTACGTGGATAACAATTATGATAAATGTTAGAAATCCAAGAGAGTTTTTGTAATAAAAGTACAATAGTTAGGTTTGTTCAGTTAATCTATCAAGATTTGAAGACTTTTGTAAATAAAAAAAACAAAACGATAAATTGACTTGATGACAATCACAATTCTTCAAATTTTTTTTTATTTTTATTTTGCCATCTAAGAAAAGCAAAGAATCAAAGACTTTTTGTCAGTCTTTAGCCCTCAATATTTCGAAACTTTGGACACATAAATTTTAAATTAGAATGAATGATGGAAAAACCATCAGTGAGTTCATTGGTTTAGATTCATTAATGCTTATCTAATGTTTGAGGGCAAAAGATTGATATTTTTCTTTTACAAGACTCAAAAGATTTGACCCATCTTTTCAAAGAAAGAAAAAGACTCAAAAACACGAATTAACTACAATCACAATTCTTTAAGAAAAATGTTAATTTTGCTTGTTGGTGCAGTGAAGAAATGTAGGGTATTTTAGTTTTAACTCCCACAAAGGTTGAAGATGAAAGGTTTTGGAGAGAAAATCAAGGGAATTTTTTTGCTAGAGGTTAAAGATGATCAGATGTATTTAGGTCATTTATTTTAGTCTCATACTCAATACCTAAGTCAAAGGTGTGTTGTCTAAATCACTTTAAACAACACAACATATTAACTTTGACCCCAACTTTTGAAAGAAAGAAAAACACGGAAAGACTTTGTAAACAATACGACAAATTGACTTGTTGACCATCACAATTCTTCGTAGAATTTTTTTTATTTTGCCGTGTAAGAAAGGCTAAAAATTAAAGATTTTTTTGAAGAAACATCATTCTTTGATTCCTTCAATATTTCCAAACTATAAGCAAGTTCATTGGTTTAGGTTCATTAATGGGGCATCCAAGTTGTTGAATGGAGATAAGTTGGACCCGTTTTGGAAGAGGGTGTCATGATTTTTATTTGTGAGTGTAACTATCCGTGATTTTTTTTTTATATATATATTTAAATTTTCTTTTATAATTGTCAGATATATTTCTTTCTCAAGCATATATGTGATAATTTAATAATAATATGTTATTTTCAATATTAATTTCTCTTTTTTTGGTGGGATTTTCATGATTAAGTTCATAACACATGTATAGTTTGTTGTGATGGCAAGGTAAAGTTAATTCAATCATTTCAAATAATTTTTATACTTATAAAAAAGATTCAACCCACAACCAATAGGAATTTTCTTTTACAAAAGCTGAGTTTTTTACATGTATGGGTATAATGGAATTACAACCTCACCCTCAAGCCAGTAGTAATTGGATAAATGATAAAATATTAACTTCAGTAAGAAATAATCAATTTATTCACCCCAATCTATAATGACTAATATTATAGATGAATATAATGTATCTATCACATATATAAACGTTTGGAAATCAAGAGAAAAAGTTAATTATGAAATATATGGTTGTGAAGTAGAGGCATATAAAAATATTGAATATTATTGTCAAACTATTTTAGAAACAAATTCAGGAAATTACTGTTTTCTTAAAATTAGTCCAAATAGTTATTTTTAACGTATTTTTATATTTTTAAAGTATGTATAGATGGTTTTAAAAATGGATGTTTACCTGTAAAACCCCGAGTTTTCAATTCGTATCTCAAAAAAAAAATAGTGAAATTTTGATAAATCTTGAAATTAGGACTTAGAAAAAAATTGTAGGATTTTATTTTGATCATTTTTAATAAAATATGACCTCACCATTGGATTAAAAATGATCAAAAAACATATTTTAGCATATAGCACGTTCAAGTGCGAGTCCGAATAGAAAATTACAAAATCCTCGATTTTCAAATCGGACCAGGCCAAAATAAAGACTTTTTGCTAGACCAAGAATTTTTAAAATTCAATCATACCATTGGATTCGTAATAAAAAATTATAAAAAATAGATTATTTACTTGTAATTTTTGGAGTCTAGAAAGTTGAATTATTGTCAAAAACAAAAACGACGTCAATTTTAGGGTCCCATTGGGCCAAAATAGTAAGTTTTTGCTAGAGACAAAATTTGTATAATTTGACTACACCATTAGATTTGGAACGAAAAATTAGACAAAATAGAATATTTATTTGTCACTTTTGGAGTCCGAACGATTAAGTTATCATCCAATGAAACAATAGGTAAAATATCGATTTCGTCATGTATTTATATAAATAATTTTTTTTAAATAAAAACATTATTAATCATCTAATTTCGTCCAAAAACCAGTCGGACTTTAAAAAAAAAAAAAAAATTTGATTTTCAAACTCCGATTCATCGCAAACGGTCCATCTTCAACTTCCGACGTCTACAAAATCCACCCAATATCTTTTCGTTTCACCTTTTTTTTCGTCTCGTATCATAACAAATCAGTAGTATATATATACGAGAATTTCAAAATTTCGACCCTAGATTTCATCTATTTCGAGGTCAAACTGTCCTCCGTCGCAAAAGGAAGAAAAGACGACGGCATCGAGATTTTTGAAACCACCGGGCCAAATTTAAAAATCAATACCTCGAAGTTCGATCATTCTCGATTTTCACATTGATCACCTCGAATTCCGTGCACACGTTTCAATTCTTTCATATAGAGATTGTAATGAATTTTCAATTTCTATTAGTAATCGTAGATTGAGAAAATTACATATAAAATTTTATAAAAAATTTGTGATGTGTTTCCAAAAATATAGAATTCAATTGGTTATTTTAAATTTACGCTAGAACTTGCATATTTGATATGTTTAATTGTATTTTATAACAAATTATACGTGGGTAGGATATTTCACCGGTTTATTTTCGTCAGTTGGGTCATTTGCACTGCTCGGACCCCGTTTTGATTTAAGTTTTGTATTTTTTCAATGTTATTGAAAAAAATGAATTTCATAGTTGAAAAAATGATTTAATATTCAGTGAACTCATATTGAATTGATGAATATCAGAAAGTGAATATTTTTTTTCGAATGATTGATAACTACGAAAATTGAAGAAAAAGGAAAAATGGATGAAATGGTAAAATATCAGAATCACACCCGAGGGGTGATGTTTGCATTTTACATCCGGAAAGATGGGATGTCACATCCTGTGCACGTGCCAAACTAGGCTCGTAATCAGATAGGATAGCGGTGTGGTAGCAGTGTTACAAATGGCATGTTCTATAAACTGACACGTGACTGCGGGGTAGGAAATACGGTCAAGGAGTGATGTCTGCATTTTACATTGTGTGTTGTGTGTAGGCTGGTAAAGGGATATTTAAGGATAACAATTGGTTGATATTTATTTAAATTCTATTGGCGTAGAGGCTCTAAGTTCTGTTATCCATTCTCAAATGAAAATAATATATATATAGGATAACGTTATTACGACCCCTATCACGACTCACATTGCGACACACCGTTTGTCTTATATGGGTAAAAATGTTTAGAATGGGCTGATTTTTTGTGAGGATGATCTCTGTGATGAGGGGATCATCCTGGCAAAAAATCATCCCATTCCAAAACTTCTAACCCCATCAAAATTGATTTACAAAAATTGGACGATCTAAAATTTTTTAACTTGTAAACATGGGGCTAGAAGTTTCATAATGAGCTGATTTTTTGCAAGGATGATCTCCTCACCATAGAGATCATGCTAAAAAAAATCAGCCCATTCCAAACATTTTTG
Source organism: Akebia trifoliata (assembly GCF_017979445.1). Taxonomy (NCBI): domain Eukaryota; kingdom Viridiplantae; phylum Streptophyta; class Magnoliopsida; order Ranunculales; family Lardizabalaceae; genus Akebia; species Akebia trifoliata. Next base: position 7,443 of record NW_028237688.1, on the reverse strand, counting down.
CTCATATAAGACAAAACGGTGTGTCGCAATGTGAGTCGTAATGTGAGTCTACTGAACCCGACCCATATATATATATGTATGTATCTATTTTGTGAACTGTTAAAAAGTCTGTGAATGCCTGATGGAATATGTGTTATATCATCCAGAGTGGTGTACTATCCTAGAATGTAAGATATGGACCATCAAGCTCATACGTGGTATCTGACGCATATGAGAGTGGAGTCACAATTAGAATCCGGGTTTATTTTTCTTTATCTTTACTAGTGAACTTGTAATGTAAAGGTCGTCATATACGAATAGATTGTATATTTGAGAATCACATGCACATTTGATAGGCATAGATAAAGATGATTAGTCAGTGATCACTAACAATCTATTGTAGTCGAACGTTCTGACACATTGAAAAAATACCCATTGCTTACGGTCAAGTCAAACGGTCAGCCTGAACTGGATAAATGGTCCTGCAAGTATGGTAAATAACGACCAGCCACAAAATCAAGAACTAATACTTAATTATGAAACATCATGTCTCGACTGGGAGTGATATAGTCGTGAATCCTAATTCTCTAATTCCACTACTCCACCACTGTGTATTATATATTTGTTGCCTTATTTTTGATATATAAAATGAAATGCATGTTTAATATTTTCATTTGGTTAATTAGATTTGTATAAAAAGAAAATGATGTATTGGGTATTGTTGATTGATGTAATGTGAGTTTTAAAATATTTAGTTGCTCAAACCCCTGACTATATATACCAGTTAATCATAGTTTCTTCTATAAAACTTTGCAAATTTAAAAATGATTCAGTATGTTTATTCGTTCATGTTAGGAGATGTTATTAGCAGAAATTGTTTGTTTCCCTACTGGATAACCATTATTACTCACACTTTCTTTCTCAATTTTTTTAATTTCAGATTCAGAGCTTGGTAAGACAGGTATAGAGTGTTAAGAAATATAGGGTTATTTTATTTATTGTTTATTTAAGGGTAGAATAGTCTTTTCATTTTCTTTGACTTAACCTATATATAGTCTCTTTGTATTTAGGTTAAATCATTATTTTTGTATTCAATTGTTTTTACGTAGAATCAATAAAACAGGAACCTTTTTCTTTTTTCTGTGTGTTTTTGGATTGTTTAACATGGTATCAGAGCGTTCATGGAACGAGGTTTGATTTTACACAGAGTTTTTTTTAGACGATTTTGAGAAGGATTTCGTATAGTTTCTGCAATCTGAAAAAGAGACGATTTCGATAGGGTTTTCGTTCAGTTTCTGCAATCTGGTATTTGGTTTTCCTTTCTTTTACGATCTGGTTATCTTTGTTTCTTTTTATTATGGCTACTGAAAGAGACGATTCGCTTCAATCTGTGAGTGTGAGGTTGGATGGAAAGAATTATTCGTATTGGAGTTACGTGATGAGAAATTTTCTTAAGGGTAAAAAGATGTGGGGATATGTTAGTGGAACTTCTGTGAAACCTAGGAATACTGATGAGGGTTACGCTTCTTTGATAGATACCTAGGAAGCAAATAATGCAAAAATTATTACTTGGATTAACAATTCTGTTGAGCATTCCATAGGTACACAGTTGGCGAAGTATGAGACAGCAAAGGAGGTTTGGGATCATCTGCAAAAGTTATTTACTCAGTCCAATTTTGCAAAGCAGTATCAATTGGAGAATGACATACGAGCTCTTCAGCAGAAGAACATGAGTATTCAGGAGTTTTATTCTGCTATGACAGATCTTTGGGATCAATTGGCTCTTACAGAATCGTCAGAATTAAAGGCATGTGGTGCCTATATTGCTCGGAGAGAGCAGCAACGGTTGGTACAATTTTTAACGGCTCTTCGCAGTGATTTTGAAGGACTTAGAGGTTCAATTTTGCATCGTTCTCCACTTCCTTCTGTTGACTCAGTTGTTAGTGAGTTATTGGCTGAAGAAATACGTCTTAAGTCTTATTCTGAAAAGGGAATTCTTTCTACTTCTAGTCCTTCTGTGTTAGCAGTACCTTTTAAGTCCCCTTCTAATAATCAGAATAAGCCTTACACACGAGTTGCCTTCGATGAGTGTAGTTTCTGTAAGCAGAAAGGACATTGGAAGGCTCAGTGTTCTAAGTTGAGACAGTAGAATCAATCGCAGCAGCAATTTCAAGCTTGGAAGCCTGGCAACCAGTCACAATCTAATGCTCATAGACCATCTCAGGGTTATAAACCACCACAGTCTAATACTGCAGCAGTAGTTTCATCAGATCCCTTCACTGATCCTAGTACTCTGGCTGACCAATTTCAGAAGTTTCTCTCCTTACAACCACAAGCTATGTCTGCTTCTTCTTCAGTAGGTCAGTTGCCTCATGGTTCTTCAGGTATGTCACATTCTGTATGGGTTTTGGATTCTGGTGCTTCACATCATATGTCTCCAGATTTTTCATCTTTTACTTTTATGTCTCCTTCGAATTCTATTCCTGTCATGACTGCTGATGGCACTCCTATGCCTTTAGCAGGTGTTGGTTCTGTTGTCACACCGCACTTGTCTCTCCCTAATGTTTATCATATTCCTAAACTCACATTAAATCTTGCTTCTGTTGGTCAGTTATGTGATTCTAGTAATTTAGTCACGTTTTCCTCTTCTTCTTGTTATGTGCAGGATCTGCAGTCTCAGAAGCTGATTGGGATAGGCCGTAGGAAGGGAGGATTATATATTTTGGATGAGTTAAAAGTGCCAGTTGCTGCTGCTACTAATGTTGATTTGTCTTCTTTTCGTTTGAGTCCTTCTTCTTCTAGTTTTTATTTATGGCATTCTCGCCTAGGTCATGTTTCGTCTTCTCGTTTGAGATTTTTGGTTTCTACAGGGGCTTTAGGAAATTTGCAAACTTCTGATATTTTTGATTGTAGTGGATGTAAACTGGCAAAATTTTCAGCTTTACCTTTTAATTGAAGTATTTCTATTTCTTCTTATCCATTTGACTTGATTCATTCTGATGTATGGGGACCTTCTCCTATTGCCACAAAAGGAGGGTCTCGATATTATGTTTCTTTTATTGATGATCATACTCGTTATTGTTGGGTTTATTTAATGAAACATCGTTCTGAATTCTTTGAGATATATATAGCCTTCCGTGCTCTTGTTAAAACTCAACATTCTGCTATTATCAAATGTTTTAGATGTGATTTGGGTAGGGAATATACTTCTGATAAATTTTGTGAGTTGCTTGCCTTAGATGGAACTATTCATCAAACTTCTTGTACAGATACTCCTGAGCAAAATGGTGTTGCTGAAAGAAAACATAGGCACATTGTTGAAACTACTCGTTCTCTCTTGTTGTCTGCTTATGTTCCTAGTGTGTTTTGGGGTGAAGCTGTTCTTACTGTTGTAAGTTTGATTAATACAATTCCATCTTCTCATACTTCAGGTTTTTCTCCTTTCGAAAAGTCGTATGGGTATGCTCCTGATTATTCTTTCTTTAGAGTTTTTGGTTGTACTTGTTTCGTTCTTCGTCCTCATGTAGAACGTAGCAAGTTGTCCTCTCGATCTGCTATTTGTGTTTTTCTTAGTTATGGTGAAGGTAAAAAGGGGTATCGTTGTTTTGATCCAATAACTCAGAAACTTTATGTATCTCGTCATGTTGTTTTTCTCGAGCATATACCTTACTTTTTTATTCCATCCACTACTCATAACTTGACTAGATCTGATCTTATTCGTATAGATCCTTTTTCTGAGGATTCTGATAGTTTGTCGTCTCAGGTTCCTAGTACTTCAAATACCCCTTCTCATGTTCTTACACCGTTATCTTTACAACCAATTTGTATTGATCATTCTGCTGGTACTGACACTTTGCTTTCCGGTACACCTGAAGCTTCCTCTTCTCCTATGGTCTCTCAAGCTCCGTCTGAGATTGTGGATCCACCCCTACGCCAATCCATACGCACTCGTAAGTCTACAAAGTTACCAGATTTTGCTTATTCTTGTTATTCTTCATCTTTTACTTCCTTTTTAGCTTCTATTCATTGTATCTCTGAGCCCTCTTCCTATAAAGAGGCAATTATTGATCCTCTTTGACAACAAGCTATGGATGAGGAACTTTCTGCTTTGCATAAGACAGGTACTTGGGATTTGGTTCCTTTACCTCCTGGTAAGAGTGTTATTGGTTGTCGTTGGGTATATAAGATCAAGACTAATTCTGATGGATCTATTGCGCGATACAAAGCTAGGTTGGTTGTAAAAGGGTACTCTCAACAGTATGGTATGGATTATGAGGAGACATTTGCTTCTGTTGCAAAAATGACTACTATTCGTACTCTTATTGCAGTAGCTTCAATTCGTCAGTGGCATATCTCTCAACTTGATGTTAAAAATGCCTTCTTGAATGGAGATCTTCAAGAAGAAGTTTATATGGCACCCCCTCCTGGTGTTCCACATGATTCTGGGTTTGTTTGCAAGCTCAAGAAAGCATTATATGGTTTCAAACAAGCACCTCGTGCTTGGTTTGAGAAATTTTCTGTTGTGATCTCTTCCCTTGGATTTACTTCTAGTAGTCATGATTCTGCTCTTTTTGTTAAGTGCACTGATGCAGGTCGTATCATTCTGTCTTTATATGTTGATGACATGATTATTTCTGGTGATGATATTGATGGTATTTCAGTTTTGAAGACAGAGTTAGCTAGACAGTTTGAAATGAAAGATTTGGATTCTCTACGATATTTCTTGGGTATTAAGGTAGCTTGCTCACCCAGAGGTTATCTTCTTTCTCAGTCAAAATATGTTGCAGATATTCTTGAGCGGGCTAGACTTACGGATAATAAGACTGTTGATACTCCCATTGAGGTTAACGCAAAGTATTTTTTTTCTGATGGTTTACCTTTGTCAGATCCTACTTTATACCGTACTATTGTTGGGAGCTTGGTATATCTCACTATTACTCGTCCAGATATTGCATATGCTGTTCATGTTGTTAGTCAGTTTGTTGCTTCTCCTACTACAGTTCATTGGGCAGCTGTTCTTCGTATTTTGAGGTATCTTCGGGGTACAATCTTTCAGAGTCTTTTACTTTCATCCACTTCTTCCCTTGAATTGCGTGCATACTCTGATGCTGATCATGGTAGCGATCCCACAGATCGCAAGTCTGTTATTGGTTTCTGTATCTTTTTGGGTGATTCTCTTATTTTGTGGAAAAGCAAGAAACAATCTATTGTTTCTCAATCTTCAACCGAAGCAGAATACCGTGCTATGGCATCTACTACCAAAGAGATTGTTTGGTTACGTTGGTTACTTGCAGATATGTGAGTTTCTCTTTCCCATCCCACTCCTATGTATTGACAACCAGAGTTCTATTCAGATTGCTCACAACTCGGTTTTTCATGAACGAACTAAACACATTGAGATCGATTGTCACCTCACTCGTCATCATCTCAAGCAAGGCACCATTACTTTGCCATTTGTTTCTTCTTCTTTGCAGCTCGCAGATTTCTTTACCAAGTCGCATTCTATTTTTCGTTTTCGTTTTCTAGTTGGCAAACTCTCGATGCTTGTAGCTACCGCATCGTAAGTTTGAGGGGAAATGTTAAGAAATATAGGGTTATTTTTATTTATTGTTTATTTAAGGGTAGAATAGTCTTTTCATTTTCTTTGACTTAACCTATATATAGTCTCTTTGTATTTAGGTTAAATCATTCTTTTTGTATTCAATTGCTTTTTATGTAGAATCAATAAAACATGAGCCTTTTTTTTTTCTGTGTGTTTTTGGATTGTTTAACATAGAGCACGAGTGATGATCATCTGGTGGGTTAGATAGACAACCAGAGTCCGTCACCTGGTGAGTATTGGGGTTATACCCCCTAGTAGTGTTAGTTCGTTCAGGTAGTATTATGGGTCTTATACTGAGTGTTAAGACTTTTGTTAGAGTGAGGAAAGTTTGTATAATCTTGTATTTTGTTTATCTTTCCGCACTCTGATCTATCGTACGTTATTAGATGTATATAGACTTCCGCTAGTATTATATTTTGTATGTATATATGCAGGATAATGTGTGTCGTTTATCAGGTACAGGTTGAACGCCTTGGAATGCTAACATAAACATATGAGACCATGCTGAAATTTTGAGGCTCCACCTTGTGCCTCAAGATCTGACATGGGACTTTATATTAGTGTTTGGCGGGGCACCACATTACCAATTATAAGATTAGGTGGTATATTTTTAAAAGATAAATATCAATGTATACTGTTTACTGCGGTTGCTCACGACCCAAATTATGATATTTTTTCACTTGCATATGTAATAGTTGAAAAAGAAAATAAAGATACTTGTGAATGATTTTTAAATTGTTTTGAAATATCACTTAGACCTTATGATTTTAATAAAATTTCATTTATTTCAGATAAACAAAAATGAATAATATTTACCATTAATAAATGTTTTCCTTCATCATTTTTTTTTTTGCATTCAATATTTTCAAGTAAATTTAAAAAGAATTTATAAATCGGATTTATTTTGTAAACTTTTAGAAAAAGTAGCTAAAGCTTGTACTGAAATTGACTGTAAAAAAAATAGAATTAATTAAAAGAGAAAATATTAAAATATATAATTAGATAATATCAGAAGAAGATCCGACACATGGATTAGTTTATTGGACAATAAGTCATTATCCAATACCTCATTTTAGAATAATAAGATCAAATGCAAACGAAAATTTTAATTCATGGATATTAAAATTACATATGAAACCAATAATCGGATTATTAGAAGGTATTAGGTGTAAAATAATTGAATTACATAATAAACATAGATCAAAGAGTATTATTTGGCATTCTCAATTAGTTTCAAGGATAAAAAATAAAATTCAAAAAAGAATACAAAAGGCTATTAGTTGTGAACTTTTAACTATTAATGATATGAGATTTTAAGTATATGATTGCGAGAAATCCAAAACGCATGTGCTTCAAATGGATAATAAATATTGTACTTGTGGCAAATGAGCTCAAACACTTATTCCATGCCAACATGTAATCAAAGTATGCAATATGAAAAGATGGGATAAATATCAATTTTGTTCTAACGAATTAAGTATTGAAAGATATAGACAGTGTTATGCAATTTTTATAGAAGGTATTCCTGATCCATATGAGTTAGAAAATCCTCCTCAACAAGAAGAATAAATATTGTCGCCTATAATTTGACGCCGATCTGGTCATCGAAAGGTAAATAGAAAGATGATTGACGTTCAAGATGTACGACCATTACATTACAGTCGTTGCGGAAATATTAGACACAATCGATCCACATGTAGAACTTCAATTTGAAAATAATTATAATTTTTTGATTTTGTTTAAATGTTTGTGTTTAATTTTGTATATAAATTTGTAAGTTGAGATGTAATATGTATGAAAATAGTAGATTGATTCGTAAGAACCTGGGGACGTAGTTGCTAGATTATGCAACGAACCTCGTA